>NC_133619.1:298039330-298159330 GCF_048593235.1 Sminthopsis crassicaudata | reverse complement strand
CAGTTCTTGCCCTCAAGTTCACATTACAATAAAATCTATGTTCCTTGAGGACAAACATGGTTTCATTGTTGTCTTTTTAGCCATAATAGCATAGCATCTTGAACACCAATATAATGAACAATTGTCAAATTAATTTAGCATGGGTGATTTGTATATAGTATTAAATGAAGCAGGGCTCCCATGGAGTAATAAGTTCTTTCATTAGAGGAATGTAAGCAGAGGAGAGAATGCCTCATTATTTGAAATGAGATAGTGATGATTTGTAAAATTCTTTCTGATTTGAAAAAAATATAGAGCTTTTGCTTTTCTATTATTTGTCCCCATTCATCCAATATTTTGTTTTATTAATGCATATTTGAAAAATTATGCTGGTGGAATTAGTAAAATGCTTTTCAAATAAAAAATAATAACTGCTTGGCTTCTCTAATTTATCTGATTAGATTTTAGCAATTTTCTCCAAAATCTCCTTCTTCTTCTGCTATGAGTCAACTAGGTCTTTGTTGAGTATTGATAGGCAGTAACTAGCATTTCATAACATAGAATAGATTGAAATAGCAAAGCATGATATAATATGGCATTTGAGAATTGAATGACATAAAAGATATAAATACAAAATTACAAAACTTAGTCCCTGCCTTCAAAGAAATCAAGTAAATCATGAAGAGCAAAATTGTTGGATACCAACAAATCATATCTAACCCTAATAGACAGGATCTTTTTCTTTTTCTTTTTCTTTTTTTTTTTTTTTTTGCCAAAAAGAACTTTATGATTTAAATTCTTGTATTATATAGTATTATGTGTAAAAGTATGTGTAAATGTAACAACAATTCTCTGGTTCTCACTGCCTCAGAGTTATATTTACATATCTTCTGAAGAGTTGCCTGGTATTCTTAAAGAATAGAAGAAGGTGGGGCATAGAAATATAAGAACATATAAATATTTTCCCTACTTCTTTGAGGGATATAATTTCTCTATATGATTTCAATTCTTAAAGAAGAGTGAGGAATTATGTTTGCTCTTTATCACTATTCCTACCTAGCATTAGTCCTAGAATGTCTTAAATTCAAAGCATTCAAATCCCACATCATCCTGGGTTCATATCCTAGGGCTCTATCTTTTCAGGCAGGACTCCTCTGTTGAGCTAGCTGCAACATTCTGCAATATTGCATTCCAAGATTACTACGGCCTGAGTTCATGTGTCCCTACCCACTGAACTTAAAATGAAAAATGAAACAAAACTCTAGGTCCACAGGTTTCTGATGAGATTGGAGTTATTAACAGGAGAACAATAGCTGATATGGGGCAAATATTTGGAAACTCCCAGAGGTAGTAAGAAATCCCCAGACTTATCCTCTCACTGCTCCAGAGAGGAGGCTGACTCTACCCTGAGAAAAAAGAGAGTAGGTGGATCTCCACCAAGGAGATATGTTTGTTTGCAAGAGAAGTTCAAATAGAAATTTGATGAGTCACTATAGCAAAGGATCTTGAGGGGGTGGTCTAATGAATCCAATGCTGAGCTGCTATCCCCAGCTGACAGCAGTAGGCTGGAGTAGTTCTCTTGGGATGTACTTTGAGAGTCAGCTGAGTTTATTAGAGTATTCAGATGGGTAAAGCTGTTTGTCCCTTTTTAGACAGCTGACCTGTGAGGCTATTTGCACCTGGACAAGTAAAAAAAAAAAAATCATTGCAATTGATTTCCCAGTGGGCTCTAAAAGGGACAAGGTAAAGTTCCTAAAGGAAATGGATTTGCTAGAAAAGATGTATATGACCTATTTCTCCACTGCCTCACTGTATACCCAACCTATCTCAGAGGTTTTCAGATGCTTCTTCATAAGTGGACCTCCTTTACTAATGGACTTTTCCTGCCATATGATCATATAAATGCTGACTGCTCAGAAATTGAAATTTGAGCAGAAGGTTGGTAAAATAGTGGCTTAGGTAAATAGTGTTGTGATTGCTTAGATACTACAGAAGGGACCATTCTTTTAGGAGAACAGAGGTCAATGACACTCTCTTCTCAAGGGAGCTTTATTTATAACTCCTAATGTTTGATATAAGTTAAAAAAAAAAAGAGAGGTGGGAAATTAATGTTAAGAAGAGTTCAATGGCAATAAAGGCAAGAACTTGGCTGAACTGTTCCCCAAACCCATCCAAATATCTTTAAATAATGACTAAGTAAATTGTAGAGCAACAGAGCCCACAAAAGACAGAGTGAAATAATTTTCCAGCCCAGCATTTCTTGGAAGATTGGCAGGAAATGTCTGTTGCACCTGGAAGAAAGAAGAGAACAGTACAGTGCAGGCTACATCAGCACAGCCTTAAACCCAAAAAATCAGAAGCAGGTTTTAGGAAGCCACTAAATTAGCAGCAACTGAGGCATGTTATGGAGCTCTCAGACCACAGATAGTAAGGAGGTCAAACTTTAGTCAGAAGGAGGCTACAAGAGTCTCTGTGCTAGTGTTGAAACGGGATTTAGATACTTTACTTTTCCTCAGATTTATTTTGCAGTCTTGAGTAACAGTTCCAAGAAGAGAAAATGCAAGCACTGTCACACTGGATCACTGTGATGCAGGGATCCTCCTCACAGTTACAGGATAGTAAAAAGTGCTTTTGGTCACTCACAGAGCAGAGTAAAGGTCAGGATAATAGTAAACACACATCCTTGAGGCATACCATCTTGGAAGAACTGAAAACTTACAGGCCCTTAGAAGTATTTCTGAAAATAGCTAGAACTTGGGACTGTGTACCTTCCACGTTGGAAACAGAACCCTGTTTTAACGAAGAATTAATTCAAGTAATAGACTGAGTAAATGAGAAAACAACATAAAAAAATTCTGGCCATAGAAAATTGCTATGATGATAGAAAGTTACAAGAAAGAGCAAAAGATATACTCAGGAAATAACAAAAGAAGAATATGATTTGATGTAAGGACATGGAAAAGCTCAAAAAAGATTTTGAAAATCAAATAAGAGAGGTAGGGGAAAGTTTTGAAGAGAAATAAGGGAGATGCAAGAAAACAATGAAAAACAAATCAAAAACTTGGTAAAGACAATCTAAAAAAAATCACTAAAGAAAATAACACCTTAAAAAAACAAAGTAGGCCAAATGGTAAAGGAAGTATAAAAAAAGCCAATCAGGAGAATATTGCCTTTAAAAGCAGAATTAGGCAAATTGAAAGGCATGGAAATTTGTTCAAGAAAGACACTCCTTGAAAAGTAGAATTGGAACAGAAGGGAGTACAAGGGATTATGTTGTAAAAAAAATTACCTATGTATATGTACTGTCAAAGAAAATATTATAATTATAAAAATTAATAAAAAACAACAAAAAAAGTAGAATTGGTCAATTGGGAACAAATCCATTGAAGAAAACATCTTTTAAAAGTAGAATTGGTTAAATGGAAAAGGAGGTACAAAAGTTCACTAAGGAAAATAATGCCTCAAAAATTAGAATTGAACAAATGGAATCTAATAATTTTATTATAAATCAAGAAACAATAAAATAAAACCCAAAGAATGAAAGAATAGAATACAATGTGAAATATCTCATTGGAAAAACAACTGATCAAGAAAATAGATATAGGAGACATAATTTAAAAATTATTAAACTACCTGAAAGCCACAATCAAAAATAGAATCTAGATGCCATCTTTCAAGAAATTGTCAAGAAAAAAAAAATAACACTGATATTCTAGAGCTATGATATAAAAGAGCAATTGAAAAAGTTCACCTATGACCTAATAGGGATCCCAATATGAAAACTCTCAGCAATATTATGGTCAAATCCAGAGCTATCAGGTCAAGGAGGAAATATTATAAGTAGCCAAAAAGAAACAATTCATGTATCAGAGGCAAAGTCAGGATAAGATTTAGAAACTTCTATATTAAAGAAACAGGGGTATTGGAATATAATGTTCTACAGGGAAAAAAAAAGATCTGAAATTACAGCCAATAATTATCTTGCCAGCAAAACTAAATAAATCATTCAGGGGGGAAATGGATATTTAATGAAATAGAGGACTTTCTGGTATTTTTAATGAAAAGACCAAAACTGAATAGAAAATTTGACTTTCAAATACAAGATTCTGTAATGACCACATTTGTACCCTGGATATCTTAGAATCAGCCGGAGTCAGGATAAATAAAAGTCTTTATTCTTGGTCTTTTGGGGTCTCTGTCAGGGAATTAAATATAGGAATCTCCACACCTCCTTTCTCTCTCTCTACCACCAAAGAATGATTCTCTTAGTCCTACTCCACCCTCTGATCTCTCTCTGTCTACACCTACAGTCATTCTCCAAGCATATGTTAATAGAGCATTGTCCAATTGGTAATTAGCTTTAAGTGCTCAGCTATTCAAGTGCATCTCCATTTCAGCCCTTTACAAGATTCTAGAAAAGAATAAAAATGTAAAAAGGAAAGAGAAAATACAAGTGATTTAATTAGGTTAAACTGCTGATATTCCTATGTGGGAAGATGAAACTTGTTACTCATAAAACTGTCTCATTATCTGACCAGTTAGGAGTATAGAGGGCACAAATGTTAGTTGAATATGAAAGAGTTGAGTCATAAAAATAAGGAATGAGAAAGGAATGTATTTACATAAAGGGGAAGGGAGAGATGATAAAATGGGGTAAATTATCACATATAAAAGAGAGAAAGAAATATCTTTTACAATGAAGGAGAAGATGAGAGAGATAAGGGGAAGTGGATGAACTTTACCCTCATCAGAACTAGGTCAAACAGGGAATACCATACAAACTCACTTGGGTATAGAAATCTATCTAGGATTGTAAGAGGAGAAGAAAAGAAGAGAAGGTGATAGAAGGGAGGGCAGATTGGAGGAGAAGGCACTCAAAAGCAAAACATTTTTGAGGAGCAAAAGAGTGAAAAGAAAGATAAAATAAAAATAAAATAAATAGGGAAATAGCAAGAATATATATTTTTAAATTGAAGTTTCTCCAATAAAGGCCTCATTTTTTGAAATATATAGATAAATGGATCAAATTTATAAAAATAAAACCCATTCCTTAATTATTAAATGATAAAAAGATATGGACAGTTTTCAGATGAATTAATCATAGCTATCAATAGCCTTATTGAAACAATGCTCTCACTATTGATTGGAGAAGCACAAATTAAAAGAATTCTGAAGTATTACCACATAGCTATGAAATTGGCTAGTAGTAGAGAAAAGAAAACAACACATTTTGGAAGTGGGAAAAATAAGACATTAATATTCTGTTGATGAAATTGTGAAATGATTCAACCATTCTGTAGAGCAATTTGGAACAAAACACTATAAAGGGCTATAAAATCATCTATAAATCTAACCTTTTGACCTATCAATACTACTACTAGTTCTGTATCCCAAAAGAGATTTTTAAAAAAGTATGCACATATACAAAAACATTTATAGCAACACTTTTCCAAAAAAGAATTGGAGATTGAGGGAATGCCTCTAAATTGGGGAATGGCAAAATAAACTGTGGTATGTGGTCATTAGGGAATACTACTATACTGTAATAAATTATCAAGCTCTTAAGAGAGAACTTAAAATCCTTGTATCACTTTTTCTGACCACCTTGCGAGTACTTGATCTGTGTGAGTTGTCCATAAAATAGAATTGATTTTGTGATGTGCAAAACACTGACACAGGACTGCCCAAGATATCATGATATCTTTTTATCAGAAAAAGTATTGTGTTCTATGAGAAAAACAGAATTGAATTAGATCTGAAGAAATGTGAGATTCACGAAGTTGGAGAATCCATCCCAAATGTTCATAGAGACTATTTGTGTGACTTGTAGCGGAGCATTTTGGATTCAAACTGGTATGATTAGCCACAATTGGACACAGTAACTTGACTGTACTATAGTCTTTTTATTTTGGTCTCTTCAAGAACAAAGGGCAGCCAAAGAAATAATTAGCAGGATGCTGTAAGAAAAACTTGAAATGTCTTCCATGAGCTGATGCAAAGTGATATGTACTGTGTAAAAAATAATAGCAATAGTTGAGATGATAAGCTGTGAATGACATAGATATTCTCAGCAGGAGGTGCAGCCAAGATGGTGACACAAAGGCAGGAATTTTCCCAACCTCTCCCTGAAACTGCTCCAAATTCCTTTAAATAATTATAAATAATGACTCAAATTTTAGAGCATCAGGACAACCCAAAAGATGGAGCAGAATATTTTCCAGCTGAAGGCAACTTAAAAGTTCAGTAGAAAAGATCTGTGACAAAAGGGTGGGAACTCAATACAGTCCTGGGGCAGGGTGCCCTGGTGCTGCCTGGGACCCAGTCTTAACCCCAACCTCTGAATCAGTGGAAGTACTGGTGACTTCCAGACCTTTCAGCCCAGATACTCCAAAGAGGACCTGGAAGGTCAGTAGAAAAAGTCTGTGAAACCAGAGTGGGATCCCAATATATAATCCCAGCACAGCCCCTGGCCCCAGCTCCTGCCTGGACCCCATTGTTAGTGAGAGATGGGGCCTCTGAATCAGCAGGAGTTTTGGAGATTTCTGGATCTCTCAGCTGGGGACATCAGAGAGGACTCAGAGGGTCAGTAGAGAGAGTCTGTGGCAATAATAATATACTTGTAACTCATTAGAATGTTATTATTATGGCAATTAGAAGGAGTATATATAGACAGAGGGCATGGGTAGGAGTTGAATATAAAGGGATAATATCTTAAAAAAAAGAAATAAAGGGGTGAGAGGAATGTACTAGGAAAAAGGAAAAGTAGAATGGTGCAAATTATCTGCCATAAAAAGAGGCAAGAAAAAACTTTACAGTTAAGGGAAAGAGGGGAGTAGAGGGGGAGTGAGTGAACATTATTCTCATCAGAATTGGCTCAATAGAGGTATAGAAATTTATCTTACTCTGAAGGAAAATAGTGGATATGAGAAGAGAGGGAGGGTAAGAAAAAAGATGGCATTTTGGGGGAGGGAGTGGTCAGTAGCAAACATTTTTGAGGAGGGACAGGGTGAAAGGAGAGAGAGACTAAAAGGGGATAAATTCAATTAGCAATAGTAATTGTAAAAAAGCAAGTTTCTCTGATGGAATATTATGGTTCTCTGAAAAAAATGAACAGGATGCTCTTAGGAAAAAAACAAAGAAACAATCTTGGAAAGTCCTCCATGAGCAAAGTGAAATATATTATACTCTCTCTCTCTCTCTCTCTCTCTCTCTCTCTCTCTCTCTCTCTCTCTCTCTCTCTCTCTCTCTCTCTCTCTCTCTCTCTTTCTCTCCCTCCTCTCTCTTCCTCTCTCCCTGCCCTACTTATTCCTATCTTCTGAGGCAGTAATCACTTGAGTTGTCTTTAGTGTGAGGAGATGTGTTATCTTTCAAACAACTTCTAACTTTATGTATGAACACATTCTTGCATAGACTTCACATGTAGTTTTTTACAATGTGTGGGTGGCGATAAAGAACAGAATGTAAAGCTCAAAACTTTAAAAAAAAAGAAATGTAAAACAAAATTTGTGGGAAAATATTAAATATTAAATAAATAAATAAATAAATAAAAATATTAAATAAATAAATGAATTTTTAAAATGATGAATATTCTCAGCAATGGAATAATGCAAGCCAACTTCAAAGTAGTTACTTATGACTACAGATATGAAACATGAATTGCTTATATTATCAACATGGGAGTGAGAGGAGAGTGAGACGAGAAAAATCTGAAACTCAAAGTTTAAAAGAAATGCTTTTTTATGTAACTGAGTGAAAATAAAATGCTAAGTAAAGAAGACAAAAAAGAAAGAAGAGTCCAATTTGCTCAGTTAAGTTTTGTGGAATACAATAGGCGGGGAACACAGAAGAGTCCAGGAATATTACAGAATATGGCACTGACTGGTGAATCCTCATTGTCTAAGAAGGAAACAAAAAGACATTGTAATCTAAAGGTTTTGTAAAATCTACAATCCTGCCCTGAGTATTCTGATGGTCCCCATTTATCAAATCACCTACAAGCTGCCTCTTTCAAATGGGTCCCAAAACAGAATGCATTCTTGCAAGATATAAAGAAGGCTATTCATCTGGTTCTATCTATATCTTTATGACCTTAAAGAATCATGTTTTTGGAGGTCTCTATCAATAAAGACCAGGCCATATGGAGACTTACAGATATCAAGAGGAACTCAGCATAATTTATCTGCTAAATTTGTGGAGTTCCAACTTTACTAAAGTATCAACTCACTATTATTTTTGAAAAAGTAGTTGTTTCCCTTTTATTGGGCATAACTTGTTACTGCACAGACAGTACATATTCATACAATGACTCTTTTGCCAGAGTTGCCTACTATGGGTTTAGTGATTCAACATTGTCCCTCATAAGATGGATAAAGAAAAGGAAGTCACTATCACTAAATGGAGATAAAATGTTAAAAATCACATTTGCTCAGACACTTAACACTTCCTAGTTCTATGACCCTGAGAAAGTCACTTAATCCCAATTGCCTCATCAAAAAAAAAGAAAGAAAGAAAGAAAGAAAGAAAGAAAGAAAGAAAGAAAGAAAGAAAGAAAGAAAGAAAGAAAGAAAGAAAGAAAGAAAGAAAGAAAGAAAGAAAGAAAGAAAGAAAAAAAGAAAGAAAGAAAGAAAGAAAGAAAAGAAATTGCTGTGATGCTGGGTGCTAACTATGCCAGAGACTGAGGCCTTTAGCTCACCCTCTGGAATCTTGCTTCATCTGCTGGTTCAGTGGGTCTACAGATATTGACTCTTGAAGAATTCTAGTTTGCATGGTTGACTAATGGAGGTCCTTGTACAGTGAGAAAGGCATATATAACTGGAATAATCTGGTAACAGGAGATATCTTAGGGAATTAGGATCATGAAAAGTCCTTTCAGTGGGCTGAATTCTAGTATATATGACTGGTATGTGAGAGAGCCTTGAGCGATGAGACAGAGGAGATCCTCATCTACTTTAATTCCTGGGTAAGAACATTTCTCCTTTGGGGTCAGTACCAGTGGAAGAATTTTTTCAGTTCCTTCAATGCATACAACTGTTTATAGAGTATGTCTGCACCCATAGGATATCATATACTAATTAAGCAAGTTGTAACTATTACCAAAATAAAAGTAGTTGAGATTCAGTTCCAAACTGATTATAAGAGTGGTGATGCCATATTGTGCTAGACACATCATATGGCTTCCCTAATTAAGGAAAAAACAATTACTTCTGCCCAATAGGTTTCCTTAAACCATTTGGAGCACCTACCTAACCCAAATGATCCTAAAATTTCCCCAGTTGGCAAAACGACATTTTTCTCAGCTCAGAGAAAGAAGTTTGCTTCTGCTAATTAGCGGCTGAATCAATTTGCAGCTGACTTCTCAGGTCAGGTTTCCAATTTCCTAGAAGCCATGTCTGTGAAAAATCAACGACACCTTATGAAAGAGAAGGGCTCTCCAGTTCAATGATTTCTGGGATCCAGTCCCAAGAATGTTTAGTTGATAAGAATGAACTGGTTTTGAACATATTTTTAGCTGATCATATAAGAGCCATTCTTTGTTTCTTCCCCAGAACAGAGTCGCCTTGTTCTCAAGGTCTCCATATACCTTTGAGAAGAAGGTTAAGTTCCTCTCAGATGGCAATCTTCTTTTTATCTAATATCTAAACTTTTAGAAAAAGGTTTGTATTGTTGATAGACTTTCTTTGAAAAAAGTTTTTATTGATGTTTTTTATTTTTGACATCATAACGTTGTTGTTGTTGGTCCTTCATGGACATCAGGGTGGTAATGCCATGACATGCAAGTTCATTGGATTTTAGGGCTGTGCAAGATCACCTGACTCACTTTCCCCTCCAGAGCCAACTGGGCCCAATGGCAAAAGGTAATTCAGGATGGCCAAAGATGGCCCTGGATGAAATGGAAGACCTTGGCCTTTTTAAGCCAAAGTTTTCAACAGATCTTAGGTTGACTGAGACCATACCCATTCAGTAACAGCTAGATAGCAATTGAGGCAAAAAATCTCCTCCTTCCTACCTTTTTAAGTGAAGGCCATCCTATAGAACAGGTGATATCTTCAGACTGAAAAAAAAAGAGGAAAAAATCAATACACTAGATCAATATATTGAAAAAAAAAGTCTGAAAATGTGTGTAAAGTATAATATCTGTGGACCTACCAGATCCACAAAAGGATAAGCTTCATAGTGTGCTCTTCTAACTCTTCAATCCAGCCATGCTTGATCAGTCAAGATACCTCTCCTTCCCCTTTTAATTCCTTTATGCCCTCTTCTTCCCATTCCTTCACTTTCCTGTAGAAATCATTTGCAGCTCAAAAAGCTTCTAAAGAGCTTTTTGTTGTTTGCTCTTATATCTTCAGCAAATTTCTGCAGTTTGGAGCTTGGATCTCCACAGCCTTTGAAAGAGCAGGGAGGGGACTGGGCTGTGTTTTGTTGCAACACCCTAGATTGGGTCAAGAAGTGCATTCTTGCAGCTGGTAGCATGACTAGCAGTGGGGGCAAGAAGGTAATATGTGAACTCAAGGGAACTGCTGGCTCATGGAGATTATTACCTTTTTGTTTTGAGTTCTTAGATCATGCAGACAGATGAAGTTGTTTTATCTCGGCATATCATTTCTGTTCTGAATGTTTGTGGAGATCAGAAAGAATGTTTAGTCCTCCATTTTGTTGTTCATGTACCTTACTTTCTAATTGTGGAAAAGAGGTGAAATTATTTTTAAATAACTATGTGGTTATGTATTTGCTTAGAAAAAAAAGCATCACTTAGCAGAGTTGGTAATAATTCTAAGTCCCTGAATGGGATTGAGATTCCACATATAGTGCCTGCGAAATAATGTTGTAGCCCCTCCACATAGGACTCTAAAGGCAAAAATTTTATCTTTCTTCCCATGTGAATCAGGAATAAGTGGGTTTTTGTAGGTTGGCCAATGAATACTAAGTGGGAGAATTTCATATCAACTCTGATCCCAGAACAATTTGTATTAAATCCTTATGACCTTTTAGTCACTTATCATCTATAGAAGATCCTAATATATGATGAAAAAATGTTGATTGTAACAGAAATGAACATACTATAGCTCTGATGTTTCTGATAGTGCTGTGATTCATAGTTTCTACTTTGTATTAGGAGACCTATCCTTAACTGCAAAGATCTGGCATCACCTACTATGTGCACTGAACTCCTACAACTTGAGACTTTGTCCTTCCCAGGGAAGATGAAAAAATCTAAGAGCTTAAGATTTAATTTCCTCCACATCTATTTCTGTTGTTGTTGTTATTATTCTTTTCCTCTTCCTATTATAGTGGTGACTCTTTGGGGATGGGGATAAGGAATGGCTCCAAATTTTGTTTTGTGTAGCTAGTGTTAGTAATGTTCACTTTATTTCCCTTCTATTCCTCTCTCACATACACATTTTCCCCTTTTCTACTGACCATTTCATAGAGACTGATTCAAAAATTGTAGAAAGTTCTCTAGATGATCCTTAGGACCTTGCCACCAAGAGTGATATGTAATAAATAGGTCTAGTATCTAACAGTCTTGCCTACACAATATGGGACCCATCTTCTACCTTCCCTATGACAGTGTTTTAGTTTTCCTGGTGATTGATTGACTCCTATTTTCTTGAGCTACTACCTGATCATTTAAGAACATAAAATGTCTCACCAATACATAGTTGAAACCACTCTGGTTTGGTGGAGTTATGAAGCGCCAACCCCCCCAAAAAAGGTCCTCTGCCATATTCTGCCATACCATAATCAGAGATATTTCCATATTAAGAGTTGGGGGCTGTATCTGAAAAACTAAGTCTCACTTTATTTTTGTGTATATCCTTGCTGTTAAGGCAAAGCAAACTTCCTTTGGTTTACTTTGTGACATGTGAACACTTCATTAAGTCCTGCAAGTAAATCAGGACAAAGAAGAGTATTGTCACTAGAATCCTCTCCAACACTTATTTCAGTATCAAGGAGAGTCTGGGAAATATTTTCATAGGCAATAAAATATGATAAAATCTGTGCAATGGAAAAAGCACCAGATCTGGAGTCAGGAAAATCTGAGTTCAAATCCAGCCTCTGACATTTACTAGTTGTGTGACCCTAATATATCTCAGTTTTTCACCTATAAAATGGGGGCACACTGGAGAAGGAAGTGGCAAGCCACTTTGGTACCTTTGCCAAGAAAACTTTCTGGAGAAGTCTACAGAATCACAAAAAGTTGGACATGACCAAACAACTGAGCAATAATTAAACTGTTTAGTTATATCACAGTTGAAGTGAGAAATGCAAAGAAGTCAAAGCACTTTAGATAAGATTCAAATAGAAAAGTTCCAAGAAGACTTCAAGAGAAGACCTGATTTTAGCCTAAGCTTTTGTTTTCTCCTAGGAAAGCCAAACTGAGGAGAAGATTTGCATAACCATTGATTGAGAAGACTCTCTGGTTGGGCAGGAGCTAACTAATCATATCATCTCTAAAAGATGGAGGAAAAATTAAAAGATGGTCTTAAGATATCATCTGTTATGAGGGCAATAGCTAAGGAACAATAGAAAGTTAAATGAGAAAACCAAAAAAGGTTGTATTCCCCTGAAGGGGAAAGACTTACTTATTAGTTTGTGTCCTTCAGTGGATTTTAGAATTGGCTGAAAAGGTAAGTCAAATATCCTTTTGCACAGGAGATAAATTTACTAAATACAGTATCCCCTAGTGGATCATGAGCAGGATATTAAGTGACAATGAAAATAGTTAGAAAACTGAAAATAACAATGACAGAGAAATGATGCCCACCAGGGAATAGAAGAGATGTCCAGTAGGGAGTAGCTGAAAGGAATATCTATAAGTCCTATAGATCATTATATGATGACATCAATAGAAGATAAAATTGCCTTTGCAGTGTGAGAGACATAGATTGCTTCTGTGTGTGTGTGTGTCTTAGTTGCATGTGTTCCCTAAATGTACACTGCTTCTCACTAATATTTTGACCATATAAGAGACCTACACATGCTATCTTCTGAAGCAACTTGATTCCCCATTGTTCCTAGGATCAAGTCAATTAACATTTATTAAGCATTTACTGTGGGTGAGGCACTATGTCAAACACAGTTAGATCTCACTATTTGAGTTTCACTATGTATTACTTCTACTACCCTGCTCTACAATCTAGACAAAATGTTTCTTGGTTTTTCATATATGACACTCTATTTTCCATCCCTATGCCTTTATATCAACCATTCTAAATGCCTAAAATGAATTTTTCACCTGTGTCTCCTAGAATCCTATCAGTATTATCCCCCTTTCATCATCCCTGGGGATAATGGGCCTATAAAAATATATTTTTCTTATTGTTGATGGATGCATTCATGGATTAGTGAGCTGAAGGTATATGAGAGAGGAATGTTTTGTTTATATCCAATAATCTCCCAGCACTTATGGATGAATGAGTGAATTAATAGATGAAATAATGAATAAATGAATAAAAAATCATTAAACATTAATAATGTGGAAAGCATTATACCAAGCAGTAAGAATACACATAAAATAAGACAGTCCCTTTTTTGAAAGAGCTCACAGTTTTTAAAAAGAGTATCTTATTTTCCCTATTTACAAGTAAAAAAAAAAAATTTAACTTTTTTTAATTTTTGAGTTCCAAATTTTCTCCCTCTCTCTCCTCCCAACTCCCAAAGATGGCAAGCAATTTGACATAAATTACATATGTGCAATCATGAAACACATAATTTCATATTAATCATATTGTAAAAGAAGAAAAAAGGAAAAAAAAAGAAAAAATAAAGTGAAAATAATATGCTTTGATCTGCATTTAGCTCCATCTGTTCTTTTTCTAGATGCAGATAGAATTTTCCATCATGAATCTTTGGAATTGTCTTGGATCATTATATTACTGAGAAGAGTTAAGTCATTTATATAGATCATTGTAAAATGTTGCTGACATTTTGTACAATGTTCTCCTAGTTCTGCTTACTTAATTTTGCATCAGTTTGTTATTCTTTTCAGACTTTTATGAAAGCCACATGCCCATCATTTCTTATTTTACAATAATGTTCTATTACATTCATATAACACAACTTGTTCCCAGCTTGATGGGATTCCCAGATTCTCAGTTTACAACTCCACCAACATATATTAGTGAGTGTTACAATTTTCTCACATCCTCTCCAGAATAGTAGGCAATCTGATTGATGTGAGATGATACTTCAGACTTGTTTTAATATGCATTTCTCTAATCAGTAGTGATTTAGAGGATTTCTTCATATGACTATGGATAGGTTTGATTTTGTCATCTGAAAACTGCCTGTTCATATTCTTTGATCACTTATCCACTTGGGAGTGCCTTGTATTTTTATAAATTTGACTCAGTTCTTGATATATTTGAAAAATTATGCCTTTACCAGATACATAATGTAAAAATTGTTTCCAAGTTTTCTGCTCTCCTTCTCCTTTTTTCCCTCAAGTAAAAGGCATTTATTTGATAGAAGACTCCAAAGAGTATAGTGGAATAAGGTAGAGAAGACTGAATTAGGGATGTGTGGTTTGGTAGCCCTGGTGAAGGGGGAAAGTTAGGGGTGAAGTTAGGTTATACAGGTAGCCACTCTTCCAAGCATTCAATAGTAGTAGATGATTTTGATGATTGAATACCATTCAGTTTGCAAGGGTTATCATTCCAAATGCCAGGATAATTATTTATGGAATTATAGTTATAGATTTAGAGTTATAGTTTAGTTATAGGTTTTGAGATGGAGTTGAATGGGTACCAGCCTCAAAGCCTAATCAGAAAGGAGTTAAATTGAACAAACCCTTAAAATCAGTTTGATTGCTTTTGATTGGGATTTTTCTTTTGAAAACCAGATACAGATTTTCCTTCCTTTCAGGCAAAAGTGGATGGAGATGTATAGATGAGGAATAGTATTTATAATGCCAAATGTGTTTGATGTCCAATGTTGGTTAGTCTTAATGGCTTTTTTTCTCTTTTTTATTCCTTGTTATAAGGTATGGCCTGTCAAGTTAGTGTGATATGTAGTATTGAGAAATTCACAACAAAATATCAATAAAAATAAGATTTTTTTTAAAAAGAAAATAGAAAGGGATAAAACCCAGTTAAATGAAAATTCTATTTAATTATATCTTTACTATAATTCCTTCTAGGGACTATATTAATAAAAATTTGCCCATAGAGTCAGGCAAATAGCTTCCTATTTTTACAACAGGAGATTGATTCAATGGTAGGAGAATCATCCATTCCCATATTCTCATTCTCTAGTCATTTCTACTTTCTCAGAGGCTCTTTAGCAGAGATAGTTGAATAAGCTTTTTCAAAAGTTTATAGAGCTAAGAAAGAGAGAGGCAAAGGAAGAGAGAAAGGAAAGGAAAGGAAAGGAAAGGGGGTAGGGGAGAGAGAGAGAGAGAGGGAGAGAGAGAGAGAGAGAGAGAGAGAGAGAGAGAGAGAGAGAGAGAGAGAGAGAGAGAGAGAGAGAGAGAGAGATATTGAGAGAGAGAGAGAGAGAGATTGAGAGAGAGAGAGGAGAGAGAGAGAGAAAGAGGGACAGAGAGACAGAGACAGACAGAGATACAGAGAGAGACAGAGACAGAGAAATATATCCACATGAAATGAAAAGTAGAGTAAAGAAAAATACTTCTAGAGTATGCTTTGGGGGAATTTATTCTGTTTGGGTTGATGAAATCCTCATTCCTAAAATTCAAAGAGTTATCTGTCATTCATGAATTTTCTTAAACTGAAGACCCTAGAAAGCAAATAGGAATGCAAATCTTAATCTTCATTCCAGAAGCCCTCTGATACCTCCCTTGTGGGTACAAAGGGATTTTTCTCATGTTGTAATTCATCAAATATAGGGACTCTCAGAAATGTTAAGCCAATACTGAAAATGGGGATAACCCTGTTCCCTAACTGATTAATGTCCAACTGATATGAACCAGCAGTTTTCAGATGGAAAAATCAAAGCTATCTATAATCATATGAATAAATTCTCTAAATCACTCTTGATTAAACAAATACAAATGCAGATAACTCTGACTTACTATCTCTCACCTATCAGAGCAGTGAATATGACAGAAAAGGAAAAAGATAAATGTTAGACAGCATGTGGGAAAATAGGACTCTAATGCACTACTGTTAAAAATAAAAACTTATCCAATTATTATAGAGAGCAATGTGGAAATATTCCCAAAGGGCAATCAAACTGTCCATACCCTTTCATCCAGCAATACCACTAGTGGGTCTGCATCACAAAGAGATTTAAAAAGAGGGAGAAGGGAGAACCTGCATGTACAATATTATTTATCAGCTCTCTTTGTGACAAAAAATTGAATATTAAGGGGATGCCCAACAATTGGGAAATGAATAAATAAATTATGGTATTGTAATGCTGGAGAAACTGAGGCAAAACAGAGATTAGAGAGTATTTAATAATTTATTAAATGGGAGAGATTTACTGGGACCAAATGGATCCATGATTTGGTCCCAGGGCTGAATGAGACTATCATCTCCAAGAATGCAGCCAACAATGTAAGTTCTCAATGACCTATACACATGGTTCAGACTCAGGGGGTAGGCTGAGGCAGGGGTGGAGACAGGATGCTGAGAGCTGGAATGGGACTCTGACTGGGTTGGGTGAAACTTCAGAGATGGGGGGAGGCATCTTGATAAGACAGTATCTGATATTCTGATAGTTTGGGAGAGGCATTCTGATATTCTAAAACATAAGATCTTTTATCCTTATCAAATATTCTGATAAAGAAGGAGGGGAGGTTTTGCAGGACTGATCTTTGAGCTGACAATTAGAGAACAACTAGAGAAACTGAGTCAGGACAATAAAAGAGAACTGTGGCATAACAGTATATGAATCTAATAAAATCCTAATGTGTTATAAGAAATGAAGAGCACATGGATTTCAGCCAAATTTGGAAAGTCTTACATAAACTGATGCAAAATGAAGACAGCAGAACTAAGAGAATATCATATATAACAACAGCAACATTTTGCTATGATCAACTATGAATGAATGACTTCGCTCTTTTCAATAATACAATGATCCAAGACAATTCCTAAAGAAAAAAATTAGTTGCATCCAGAGAAAGAACTTATAGAGTGTGAATGCAGATTGAAGTATATAATTTTCACTTTCTTTTTTTTCATCTTTTTAAATTTTGATTTTTTTTTAATAACATTACTGACATGGAAATAAGTTTTGCATGATTACATATGCATAACCTATATCTGTTTGTTTACTATCTTAAAGGAGTTGGGAGGAGAAGATGGAGGGAGAGCATTTGGAATTCAAATTTTAAAAAATGAATATTAAAAATTTTCTTTATGTGTAACTGGAAAAAATGAACTAAAGTGGTATAAAAAAAGAAATGCATTATCCTTTCCCCCCTCCCTACTGTACATGCTTTAGGACTGTACTCTTCAATGAGGAACTGAAAGATGGAAAGATGTAGTTTTTAGACATCATGTAGAGTCTCACATAGATGCTGAGCCTACATACATTGTAAAGTAATTCAGGGCAGTATGCTAATTGCAATTTCAGTGGCAATGACTTTTTCTTAAGATTTATGAGGAAATATGACAAGGTAAAAAATAAGCTAAAGTAACTTTCCCCTTAAGTTCCCTCACTGTTGTCTTCAAAGGTGCTCTTGCCCCTTGTTTCTTTCTCTTAGATCAATTAATCAATCCATCAATAAACATATATTAACCATTTACTATGTACTAGACACCAAGCCAAGTACTGACATAGCAGGAAGAATTTAGACAACTTGCTGCTTCTTCTTGGCAGCATTCCTATTCATTTGTCTCTTTTATGTCTTATTGCTCATCCACCTTTCTGAGGATCAGAGTTAGTTAAGGTTATTGTTTAATTAGGCATAATGGCAAATGAGTTTATTATGCACTTATTAAATCTTCCTTTCTCCTTCTCTTCCTGTCCTATACTCATAAATACAGAGGCATAAAGAAAGAATGCCTTCAAATACGTAGTTTGGTCTAAACCATGATAGAGTCCAAGGTTGGAAGAGATTCTTCCAAACTGTTCCTTTGTCAATGAAGCTACACTTCTTTGGGATAGATAATCCCATTAATTATCTCATGCCTACAAGCACTTATTTAGCACCTATTCTATGTTATACAATGTTTTAGACACTGGCAAAGGCAAAAATCTTTATTTACCCTAGAAAACTTTCATTTCTTGGAAAGATAACATTTACATATATAAGTATACAATTATCTACAAAAGAAATATACACCATTATTTTGTAGGAAGGCACTAGTAGGTAGGAGGGCGGTCAGGAAAAGATTCACAGAAAGAGATCATGGGCTCAGTTTTGAAGGAAATAAGGAATTTCAGAGGAGTAGTTCAGAAGATGGTACATTCAAAATATGAAAGACAACTAAATATATATAAAATCACTTAACCCCTCTAGGTCCGAGTTTCCTTGTCTATAAAATAAGGGTATTGGACAAGAGCAAGGGTTCTTAATCTTTTCTTTTTTTTAATTAATTAATTAAATTTTTTATTTACAAAGCATGTGCATGGGTAATTTTTTCAAAAAAAAAAAAAACTTTTTTCAAAAGGTTTTTGCAAAATCTTTTGTTCCAAACTTTCCCCTCCTTCCCCCCACTCCCTCCCCTAGCTGGCAGGTAGTCTAATACATGTTAAATATGTTAAAATACATGTTAAATTATATACATATATATATATATATATAGATATAGATATATATGCAGTTATCTTGCAGCACAAGAAAAATCAGATCAAGGAAGAAAAAAAAAACTGAGAAAAAAACCAAAAATGCCTCAATTTTCTCATCTGTAAAATGAACTGGAGAAAAAAAAATGCAAACCACTCCAGTATCTCTACCAAGAAAAACCCAACTGAAATCACAGAAAGTTAGACATGAATGAAAAACAGCTTAACAAAAATAAAGATATACATTTTTTTTTTATCTTTAATACAATTGTACTTGTATAACATATATAGATTGCTTCCTATCTTAGGGAGTGGGGAGAACAAGGGAAGGAGGGAGAAAAAATGGAAATGAAAATCTTATGAAAGCAAATGCTGAAAAAAAAAAATAAAATAAAATATGTAGATATATATTTTCCCATACAAGTTCACAGGCTCCATGAAATCTATCTATGTAACAGAGGTCAAATCCTGGATCTGATTCTCTCTAAGATTCTTTCTTCCTCGAAATCTGTGATACTAAAAGGCAGAAAGAGAGCTCAAAAGAGATATTAGGACTTGATATCTAGACTAATAGATAATTTACACAAAGATCATAACAAAATCCTTGGGACATTATGAGGTCACTAAGTGAAGAAAAGGTAGACCAGGACAAAGCCTTAGAATATAGCCACAGTTAGGGGAAGAGATATGGACGATGATCCTGCAAAGGAGAATAAGACTGATAAGATGGGGGAAAAGACAGCTAAGAGAAGAGAGTGTTATAAAGAAAGAGAATCCAGGAGGCAAAAGTAATTATGTTATTTATACACACACACACACACACATATATTATATAAAATGTATATATATATATATATATATATATATATATATATGTCACATGTAGAATATATAGAAATGAGTATATGTATATATGAATATATGTGTTTATATAGAGAGATTCTTTAAAGAAAAGCAGATAATTTGGGTGAGAGAACTCAGGGCCATTTCCAAGATTGTAGAAAAAGAGGAGGTTTGTCTATTCTTTCCTCTAAGGATGTATTGTCATATTGGTTTGTTCGCATAATTCTAGCCCTACCTCTTCACCCCATCATCTTCTGAATGTAGAGTTCTAGTACCTTACTGTTACATTCATGCCTCAATTGTTTTTGCCCTCAAGTGAAAACATCCCTACTTGCTTCTCTACTAAAGGAGATCAGAGACATTATTGAATATTGGAAAGGGTGCATTATTTAAAGCTCTAAATCAGTGGTCCTCAAATTTTTTAAATAGGGGCCAGCTCACTGTCCCTCAGACTGTGGGAGGGCCGGACTATAGTAAAAACAAAAACTCACACTCTGTCTCTGCCCCTCAGCCTATTTGCCATAACATTGGGTTGTAGTTTGAGAACCCCTGCTCTAAGGTCTGAATTCGGATTCTGACTGTTATTTGTGACCTTAGAGAAGTTGCTTCTCCCTTACTCTTTCCTTATTTCTTATTTACAAACTAAAGCAGGCAAACTAGATGACCACAAAAGTTATTTATCCCTCTAGATCCTAACAAGAACAAGTACTCATCTATAAAGCTACAATAAATAACATATTTTTGGTTTCATATGGTTGATGTTACGAATAATGAATGAATTAATGAAAAAGAATTTATTAAATGCCAATTACGTGTCAAGCACTATTCTAAAAACTGGAAACAGAAATACAAATGTAGTATTAGAATGTGCCTTAGATATTACATTATAATAGGATAGGAATAGAAAGAGAAGTGACACATATAGGGGAATGATGGCCAAAGAATAGTACTTTGGTTTGTAAAAGTCATAGAGATGTGAGTAAGTGGAGCCTCAAAAGAATAAACTGATGAGACTTTTTAGTAACAAAATCAGTTTTGATTTTTGATTGATACTTTTATTTTTTGATTGATACTTATAAGGGGGATGCAGCTGTGGCAAAATGTCATGAAAATATGAGACAAGTGTAAAATAAAGCATGGTGGAGATTATTTAAATATAGTGCATCACATGAAGCAATTTATAGGTTTATATAATATTGGGGTGCTGAAAGTGAAGGGTTGGAGCTTTCCAAGCTATAATCTTTATTCTTATGAGGAGTAGAGTATTTCAGTAGATTTTAAAATCCCCAAATAGTTAAAAGGATTTTTTCAACATATTTGCATCATATAGCAACTATATTTTGTTCAATGGAGTCAGTGTTTAAATAAACATGCTTTCTTCTATATATGAGATTATTTCATTTATCTAGGCAGATAACTCATGGGACAAGATTCATATGTTTTTCATGCATAAATGGAACAAACCTCTCAGAGACAGGATATTTCATGAGGGACAGCTCTGTGTGGTGCTACATACGTGGAAATACACATAACTCTTAATTGGCTTAACTGGCTAAGAAACAACACAGGGCCTAACTGTGAGAGTGGATAAAGGATTTCTTTCTCTTTGGAATCTCAAAGACTGCTAGAAGAAGCAAGAAAGGATATTTGATTAGAGAAGTCAAACTTTTAAATGACAGGCAGAGTAGCTCCCTGGAGCTACACACATATGGGAAAACTAGCTCTCAACAAGCCTCTTGATGTCTAGCCCCTGTGGAAAAGCAGAGTCTCCCCCTTGAGATTCTCTCTCCTTAGGTCAGCTAAGATTTTATCTTGCTCCAGAAGAATTTATTTACTCTTGTATATTCATTTTTTATGGTAGTCTGAATAATTCCAATAGTCAATTGCTTACTTTTATAAGGAGTTTTAGATGTTGTTGACATTTGTGTACCAAACATTGGTTGGAAGGAAGATTAAAATGATTAGGAATAGGCTAAGTGTGGCTCCCTCATCTTTAGATCAATAAGGGAAAGTGCCATTGCCTTGAATTCCCAAAGAATGATACCGCTAGACTAAAATATTTGAAGTATGGTATATTCCTAGAATTTTAGTCCAATATCCCTCTTGGAGACAGGGGAATGAAGGAATTAATAAGCACACCTCCACTTAATGGCAGATTTTTTCAAAATGGTTGATAGTATTCAAGACACAATGGCTTAACAAAACAGATATTAGAATTGACAATAGGGAGTCTGGGTTCAAATCTAGACTCCCATATTAACTTGATGTATGATATTGAGTAATTCATGTATTCCTTCTGCGAATCATTTTCTTCATTAATAAAACTAAATATTTTTATTAATTCAATATTGTTATTTCAATATTATTTTGGTAGTATTAAATATCAGTCTTTCTGACCTCACCAAAGTTTCAAACTCTAGCAGGGCTCTCCTCTCAATAGAAAGATAGGGAATTAAGGATATGCAATGCTGCATATACTATCAAATGAGGTCACTGTGCCTGGTAGTTTTCCATACTGACTTTTCCTTGTTAAAATTGAATGTTCTATGGAAGAGTGTGGTATATGAACAAATAGCTAACTGATATTCAAAAGGCATCCACAGCACTTTTAAAAACTAAAAACCCTTAAAGTTATATGTAAATGTGATTTTTTTGGTTACATATATACACACATATATGTACCCACACTTTGGGGAATGAGCCACATTGCTGGTGTGGCTTCTTCTCCCTCCTACAGTTGCAATGCTGGGTTCTCTTTAACATGCTGGTGATGACATATGGTGAGCATGGAGTTATATTGCCATGGTGATTCCCCTGCAGTGAGAAAAGGCTTATTTGCTGGATTTTTCCTGAGACACAGGGGAGAGAAAGGACAGGGAGTGTTGTGAGGATGACTCACTTCCAATAAGGCTAAGCTGGCAATAGCTTAGCTCTAGGGTTTTCTCGTGTATTCATGGGGGGGGGGGGGGGAGTGATGGCCAGAAATACCTGCTTCTCGAAGCTTAAACTCAGAAGCTCTCTCTCGTCTATTGGGCTGCCTCAGCCACCCGTAAAGTTGCTGTTCAATCATTTTAATCATGTCCAAGTCTTCATGACCCATTTGGGATTTTCTTGGCAAATATACCAGAGTAGTTTATCATTTCCTTCTCTAGCACCCTTAAATACAACTAGATTTTTTTTTAACGTTCAACATCCCTGATATTAGAGTCACAACTCTTCATATGGTATAGTGATAATTTTAGGAAAAGTGGTCCTATGAAAGATCTCCATGGAGAGAGTGCTGTATCCATGGAGACCCCCTGCATGGTTAATAAATCCACAACTTAATTTTATTTTTTATTTTGAATTTTCTCATGGTTTGTGTCCCAACCTTCAGCTTGAGAGTATGTGTAGGGGAATCATCAAGCCCAACACTGAAATGGGCAAAAGTGAACGTTAGCATCCCAAATTCTCTGTTCAGTGCATTTCCCAACAAAAGACCAACAGCAACTACTACAATTCTGGGACACTTTTCCTACCTAAAAAGTTTACATTGCTGTTGAGGAACCTAGTATGTTTCATTGTCTTTTTCTCTTCTTATTCTCCTGCTCTGAAAAAAGCCCATTCATGTTATAAAGGGATTATAAGGTTTAACATTTGTTTTTTTAAAACAGCAATCAAAGGAATGAAATCATTAGATCAAAGATTTAAAGGAAGGGATTGCAAAAGACATCTGGCCTCATTTCCAAAATATATAGAGAATTGACTTTAATTGATAATAATTCAAGCCATTCCCATCTACCTCAATTTTTGAGGGCATAGAGGTAACACAGCACTCCTCCCTTTTCCACTTTCCCTTCTTCCCCACAATCTCTCATTGTCATCACTGGTTACCCTGAACAAGAAGCACATGTAAGATGAGCATATCATTCTACCTTGAGGGAAAAGTTTTTGGCCATCTTGTGTTTTCCCCTCTCTCACTTTGGAAACAGATGACAAAAGGAAACCTAAAACTGAACTTTTATAGTCCCATGAAATTGGCAACAGCTGGGATAGTGGTAGAATATCCAATGCAGAACTGTAGTCATGCTTTGCAATGTCTACTATTAGAAAAATGCTTTGGGCATTAATAGCTTAAATAATTTGCCCAGAATCACATAGCCAATATGTGTTAAAGGCAGTACTAGAAGAAATCTAGGTCATTCTAAGTTAAAAGCCAGATAATAATGATAATTCTCAGATAATAACAAATAATAATACTATTTTAAGATTTTTAAAGCATTTTACAAATATTTCATTTTACTCTCACAACAACCTTTTGAGATAGGTGCTATTAATATTCATGTTTTACAAATGAAGAAAGTGAGAAAGGCAGAGGTAAAATGACTTCCCAGGATGAGGTGTGAGAATTGACAGTTTTGAGATCCCCTCTAATCAGTGTTGCAGAATTCATGAAAGAATTCGCAAACCAGAAGTTTGTGGCAAAAGGGGATTTATTTACACTAAGAAGACAGCTTTCTTCATAGGCAAAGAATCCTGCTAGGATTATTTTTGCTAAAATGGGTTTACACTGAGAAAGTGTGGGCTAAATCTAGAAGGGTCTTTAGCAAAGATTGGGGTTCAGAGTCCTCTTTTATTAGCCAGCTGGGGTTTTAGACTGAGGAGATTAAGTGCTAATTTTTTGATTCAATAGAGGGCAGTGATTATTCCCCTGGCCAAGATCTTCAATTGAATGAGATTGCTTATTTTGAGAGTTTCCCTTACGGACAAAAGGGTATGCCCTTCCCAGAGGTTCAGAGGGTTTGAGACCCTTTCCCCATAGATTAAAGGGGACACAATATACATCAGGGTCACACAGCTAATAAGAGTCTAAATCTGGATACAAATTTGGGTTTTTCAGACTCCAGCTCCAGTACTCTTTGGACTATCACTTAAATAACTCTTTTAAGAAGCGTTCCCTGACCTTCATAAAAGATTATTTTTTCCCATTCAGATTTCACAAATTTTCTTTGTACTGCATATGTATATATACATGCATGTATACATATATACATATAGACATATATACATATGAACTTACAGCTAGATAAAGTTTTGATAAAGGTACCAGAAGAGGTAGTATGGAGTAGAAATATGAAATTGATTTGGGAGAGCATAATTTAAAAATGTTATAATAGAGATTTGATTCATGGCATAAAGTACATCAGAAACATCTATCATAGGTACAGAGATTTTGCTATTTATTATGTGAATAGCAAATGAGCTCAAATAGATACAACTAGGTAAGGCAAAGTTTTAAATGAATGAGCAATTTGCTTTTGAGGAACACTATTTTTGTAGCTCAGGGGAGCCAGAAGAGTGAGGGGCAGGAACTAAGAAGTAAGGGAAGGAACCAGAAAGGAGCTTGGTATCTTAGAGAGAAGAGGAGAAAATAAAGCTAACATCTAGGGAGTGACAATGCTGTGTATTGAAATATTGAGACTGTCTAGGAAGACATTCAAAGAAAACTGACTTTCTATCAAGGCTTTCTTACTTTATTAATTAAGATAGTCTGGGAAAACTTGGGTTTCCATCATTGTTAACAGAAGGAACTAGATGGGCTTTTTACAACAATTCCTGAGAATAAGCTGGTACAGAGTTCCCATTATTGGTGTTACATATAGAATGTAGGTCTGAGTTCAAAATCAGTTTTAGATACTTATCACCAGTGTGATCCTGAACAAGTCACTTAACTTTGTGTGCCTCAGTTTCCTCATCTGTAAAATGAATTGGAAAAGGAAATAGCAAATTACTGGATCTTTGCCAAGGAAATGCTCCAAAAGGGATCATAAGAGATCAGACATGACTGAAAAATGACTAAACAACAACTATATATATGCATATATAAATATTCACATATGTACACATATGTATGTATATATGTGTATATATTTATATTATATATTATATTATAAATATTTGTGAATGTGTCATGCACATTCTACCAAAGACAAAGATCACATTCAATCTATTTATTTTCCCCCTCAGCACCTGACTTTGAACAAAGTGCTTAATAAATATTTTCTATTGTTACAAGACTGTAGAGGGAATGGGTGGAACTAAGGGAGCTCTAAAGAGAACAATAGTCTTTTTTAATAATAAAGAGTTTGAGTCACTGGGGGAAAACAGTGACAAATTAGATGTTTTCTAATTCTGGTTAATTGAAAGATGCTGCATTGTATTTTTGCTCTCTTCATTCAATTAGTCACATCTGCAAAATGTATATAAATATTTAATAAGCATTCAGATATTGGAGTATCACATTAGTGGCTTTGCATAATACAATTTGTCTGTTGCGAAGGTCTTGCTTATTATCCAAAATGGTAACTTCAAAGAAATTTAAAGAGACTACAATCATAACTTTATTAAAATCTCTTGTCCATTAATCAAAGTTTTCATAATTATTATGAAAATGGGAGAATTTATGTGCTTACCTGAAGAGAGTATAGATGAAAGGAGCTTAGGTAGGAAAGGGACAATACAGTAAAAATCGAGGCCAATTGAGTGATTTTGTTTCTTTAAAAGTCAATACAAACTCCATAGTTAAATTTACTCTCTAAGGAATTGAAATTAACTTGTAAACGCTGTTTGGGATGAAAGCAAAGTGAGCAATTTGGGAAGGTGTGGAGATAAGAGATTCTATTTGCAGCTTTAGTGAAAGTATATGCCCCACTACCTGGATTTAGCTTGTGCATTGCTGATATAAAGTAATCATGGAAAATGTACTGGGGTCAGATAACATAGGTTTCCCTTATTACTTATAGGCACTTAAATAAGTGACTTAACTAGAGGACATTAGTTAGTATCATGCATACAGCTCTGGACTTGGAGTCAGAAAGATTTCAAGGTTAAATCCTATCCAAAACACATGCTAAATGCAAACTTGAGGAAGTCATTTCACCTCGCTCAGTCTCAGTTTCCCCATGTGTAAAATGGATAAAATAGCACTTACCTCAATTGTAGTGAGGGACAAATGATTTAATTAACATAAAGTGGTTTAGAAATGTGAAAATGTGAGCTAAGAATGATTCTGGACCTCAATTTCCTCATCTATAAATAAGAGGTTTAGACTACATTACCTCTTTGATCTCTTCCAACTAGAGAGCTATGATATTTGTGATACTGTTATCCTACTATGTCATTGAGATAAACTCTAAGGATTATTTTAGCTCTTTATACAGTGAAAAATGGATTCTTCTTATTTTTTTTTGAGCTGTTCAGGTTTGATGATTTATTTCTATATATTCTAATATGCAGTATTGAAACTACCTTGACCTGTTTCACACACTCCTTCCATTCTCACATACTCCACCCCACCCTTAACAATTTATATCTTCCCTTTGGAATACTATATCTTTTATTTTCTATCATTTAAAACATTTAACTTTTCTATAAGAGAAATTGGATTATAAGGACTAGAGAGCTCACAGAAATAGAAAGATCCAGGTTCAAGTGTCACCCCTCTTTTTATTGTAGTACGTTTATTTTTGACACATATTGCTTTATGCATCATATTGGGATAGAAAAATCACAGCAAAAGAGAAAAGCCATGTTATGGAGAGATTAAAAGATGAAAAGAGATTAAAAAGACAAAAGAAGTGAACATAGCATGTGTTGATTGACATTCAGCCTCCTTGGTTCTTTTTCTGGATGTAGATGGCATTTTCTGTCCAAAGTCTTTTGGAATTATTTTGGATCACTGAACAACTGAGAAGAATCAGGCTTTTCATGGTTGATCATCACACATTTTTGCTGTTATTGTGCATAATGTATTCCTGGTTCTGCTTGTTTTGCTCAATATGAATTCATGTAAATCTAAACAGGCTTTTCTATAATCAGCTTGTTCATTGTTTTTTATAGAATAATAATAGTCCGTTGTTTTCTTGTATTACAACTTGTTCAGCCATTCCCCAACTGATGGGCATCCACTCCCTTTCCAATTTTTGCTACCACAAAAAGAACTGCTATAAACAATTTTGCATGTGAGGGTCCTTTTTTCCTCTCCTTTATGATTTTCTTGAGATACAGACCCAGTAATAGCACTGCAGAGTCAAAGAGTATACAGTTTTTAGCCCTTTGGGCATAGTTCCAGATTGGTCTCCAGAATAGTTGAATCATTTCATAACTCCACCAATGCAATAGTATACCAGTTTTCCCACATCCCCTCCAACATTTATCATTATCTTTTCCAGTCATTTTAACCAATCTCAGAGGTGTGAGGTAGTACCTCAGAGTAGATTTAATTTGCATTTCTCTAATCAATAGTGATTTAGTACATTTTTTATATATCTATAAATGGCTTTAATTTCATCATCTGAAAATTTCCTGTTCATATCCTTTGATCATTTATCAATTGGGGAATGATTTTTATTCTTAAAAAATTTACACAGTTCTTTATATTGCTCATGAGTAAGCTGAGTTAAAATAATATTTTTGTAAATATTCATCCATTTTGGTTAGATTGTCAGACTTTCTGCTGTGGAGTTGGGCAAAATAGCTCCTAATTATTACTTTAATTTCTTTTTCATTGATTGTAAGTTCATCCTTTCATTTTTGATGCTGGTGATTTGGATTTTTTCTGTTCTTTTTCTGATCAAATTAATCAAAGGTTTATTTAGTTTGTTAGTTTTTTTTTTTTTCTTCATAAAACCAACACTTAGTTTTGTTTATTAGGTCAATAGTTTTTTTTGTTTTGTTTTGTTTTGTTTTGTTTTGTTTTGTTTTGTTTTGTTTTGTTTTGTTTTGTTTTGTTTTTCCCCTGAGTCTGGGGTTTAGTGACTTGCCCAGGGTCACACAGCTAGGAAGTGTTAAGTGTTTGAGACCAGATTTGAACTCCGTCCTCCTGAATTCAGGGCTGGTGCTCTATCCACTTTGCCCCCTAGCTGCCCCAGGTCAATAGTTTTCTTAATCTCTATTTTATTAATCTCTACTTTGAGTTTCAAAATTCTAATTTGGTATTTAATTTGGGGTTTTTAACTTGTTCTTTTTCTAGCCTTTTTTAGTTGCATGCCTAATTCATTGCTCTCCCTTTTCTCCATTTTATTTTTGTAGCTATTTAGAAATATAAAATTTGCCTAAGAACTGCTTTGGTTGCATCCCATGGGTTTTGGTATGTTGTCTTATTATTATTATTCTCTTACATGGGATTATGGATTGTTTCTGTGATTTGTTGTTTGAACCACTCATTCCTTAGAATTACATTATTTAATTTCCAATTGGTTTTTAGTGTGTCTTTCCTTGGGCCTTTATTGAAATAATTTTTATTATACTGTGGTATGAAATGAAAGTATTTACTAGTTCTGACTTTGTGTTCGATTGTGAGGTTTTTATTTCCTAATACATGGTCAATTTTGTGTAGGTGCTATATATTATTGAGAAAAATGTGTATTCCTTTCCATCCCTATTCAATTTTCTCCAGAGATGTATCATATCTAGGTTTTCTAGGATCCTATTAATCTCCCTAGTTTTCTTCTTATTTATTTTGTGGTTAGATTTTTTCTGATTCTGAGAGGGAAAGGTTGAGATCCCCCACTAGAACAGTTTTGCTGTCTATTGCTTCCTGTAACTAGCTTAAAATCTTCTCTAGGAATTTGCATGTTCTATTACTAGATACATACATATTTAGTATTGTTACTACTTCATTATTTATGGTACCCCTTATCAAGATCTACTTTCCCCCTTCATCTTTTTTTAAAAAAATCTATTTTGACTTTTGCTTTATCTGAGATAAGAATTGCTACCTCTGCTTTTTTCTACGTCAGCTGAAGAATAACAAATTCTGTTCTAGCTTTTTACTTTTACACTGTATGTGTCTCTCTCTCTGTGTCAAATATGTTTGTAAAGAACATATTGTAAGATTTTTTTCTTTTAATCCGCTCTGCTATTTGCTTCTGTTTTATGGAAGAATTCATCTCATTCCCAATAATAGTTATGATTATCAGCTCTGTATTTCCTCTCTCCTATTTTCTCCCCTGTATACACTTTTGTTCACTCTTTCTATCATTCTTAGTCCTGTGTTGTTGTTTTTTTACCTACTGCACCCACTACCTTATTTCTTACTACCTCTTCCCTCTTCTCTTTGTTGTGTTTTTTAACCCACTCCACATACTTCAACACTTTCCCCCTTCTCTCACCTTCCCCCCTAGCATTTCTGATCTTCTTTCTCTCCTGTCCTTCTCTTTTCTTTTCCTCTTTCTCCTCCTACTTTATAGTGTTAGATAAATTTCTTTACCCAATTGATTGATTGAATTATTCCCTCTTAGTGTCAATACTAATGAGATCAAGCTTCAGAAAATGCTCATTTCCTCCTTTTTCCCCCTCTATTGTAATAAGTGTTTTGCACCTCTTCATGTGAACTAATTGTCCCATTATACATCCCCTTTCTACTTTTCCCAGAACAAAACTTTTTCCATCCCTTAATATATTTTTGATGTCATTACATCAGAGTCCTGTCGTGTCAGTCCATCAGAATACCAGAATCAGAATACAACCACACTCTCAATCTATGATGCCCCCTTCTGCCACAGTGACAGCTACAGTTCTCAGTGGTTACACATGTTGTTTTCCTATCTAGGGATGAAGACAGTTTAACCTTTAAATATGTTTCCCCCTGTTTACTTTTTTATGGTTCTCTTGCATCCTGTTTATATAGATTAAAATTTCTGTTTCGTTATGATTTTTTTCAATAGAAATGATTGAAAGTCTCCATTGAAGCTCTATCTTCTATCCTGAAAGATGATGCTGAGTCTCTCTTGGTAATTAATTCTTGGTTGTAATCCCTGGTCCTTTGCCTTCCAGAATATGATATTCCAGGCTGCTCTCTTTATTGTAGAAGCTGCCAGATCCTGGGTAATCCTGACTGTTGCTCCTTAATGTTTGAATTGTTTTTCTCTGGCAACTAGCAGTACTTTTTCCTTGAGATTATAGTTTTGGAGTTTTGCAACAATGTTCCTTGACATTTTCCTTGTGGGACCTCTTTCCAGAAATGATGGATAAATTCTCTCAATGAGTATTTCCCCTCTGTTTCTAGAATATTGAAGCAGTTTTCTTTAATGACCTCTTGTAGAATTCTATCTAGGCTCTTTTTTTGTTCATGGATTTCAGATAGGCCAAATTTTTAAGTTGTCTCTTCTGGATCTATTTTCCAAAGTTGGCTATTTTGCCAATGAGGTATTTAGCATTTTCTTCCATTTTTTTATTCTTTTTCATTTGTTTGACTGATTCTTGCTGTGTCACAAAGTCATCAGCTTCCATTTGCCCTGTTCTAGTGTTTAATGTGTGATTTTCTTCAGTTATCTTTTGTATCTCTTTTTTCATTTGATTTATTCTACTGTCTAAGGAGTTGTTTTCTTCAGGCAATATTTTTTCCCTTCCTTTTCCAAACTGCTGACTCTCTCTTGCATACTTCTCATTTCTTCTTCTACCTTTCTTATTTGCCTTTTGAAGCCTTTTATGAACATTTCCAAGAAGGTTCTTTGGGCCTGAGACCACTTTATCTCACTTTTTGAGATTTCTTCTGTGGACATTCTGTCCTTGTTTGAGTTCATGTTTTTAATCTGTCCTGTCACTAAAGTAACTTTCTGTAGTCAAGGTTCTTTTCTGTTTCTTGCTCATTTTCTTTCTTTTTGGGGGTATTTCATCTTTTTTTACTGTTAAGGTAGAGTTCTGCTCCTGGGGTAAAGGAGGCCCTGTCTCAAACTTCCTGTGAAGCTCTGAGCCTTGGATTTGAGAATAGGGGCCTCTTGTGTTTGCAAGGGTTAGCTTTCCCTGTTTTGTTCAGGAAACAACCTGGTTTCCCAAAGTTTGGCTTCTGAGCTGGGACTGGAAGCTGCCCTACTCATTTGCTCCTTTACTGAGATACGTCTGAGTGTCTTAGTTGTTGATTTGCTGTGATTAAGACCCTCTTACTGGTTTTCCCAGGGTCTTTCTGACCTGGGCTTTTCACCCTTTTCGACCCAGTGAGACTCACCTTTCTTGAAGCCTTTTCAGTTTCTCTTGTGCTGGAGAGAAGTTTCATTCTGTCAGATTCTGTTCAGAGAATTGTGGTTTTCAAGGAACACTGGGGGAGCTTGAGCAGCTTCCTGACTGTACTCTGCCATGTTGGTTCCACCCTCTATTTCCTCAAGTGTCATCCCTTGACTGGCTGTACATACTGGCTGTACCATCTTAGGGAAGTCATTCAATTTCTCTGTACTCAAATAGAGTACTCCAAGTTGACTGGGAAAGCCACAAATTAATACTGTGTATGTTGGCATTGTATTTTATCTTGTTAAACATTTTTCAATCACATTTTAATCTGGTTTAGATAGAATTCTGTAGTGTTGGGGGGACACAGGCAGAAAAACAGTGTGTTTGCGGTATTTGGTCTAGAAAATTTTTTTAATATTGTGATTTGCAAAGAAAAGGTTGACTTGCATTGGTATAGGAAGCTTCCTTTATCAATGAAATCATAGTAGGTTCAATACCTACCTCTATATAATTGAGATATGGTAGTACATAATCTACTTGGCTTGGAGTTGAAAGACCAAAATTCAAATTTGTCCTCATATACTTACTAGCTGTTTGACTCTGGACAACTTCTGTTCCTCTCAGTTTCCTGAGCTGCAAAAATGATGTTAGTAATAACACCTACTTCCTGGGGAAGATCAAACAGGCACTTAGCATAGTCAGGCACATAGTAGTCATTTAATTAATGCTTATTTCCTTTCTCCTCTTCAATCTAGAATAATGTCTAAACAGCATTAGGAAAAGATGTCCTTGGCTTGGCTGAACACCAGAGTAACAGCTACAAAGATTTCACTGAGTAATCTTTACTTAACCCCCATCTCTTTAATGAATTCCTTGTCTACTCAGTCAATGTGATTGAACATGACTAAGGGAGGTCAGTGCTTCAAATTAACCATTGAGCAATTTGCATGTGTCTGTTGCCTTACATCATTATAATTCTCATAGTAGAAAATGGCTTTTGGTCAAAATTTTCTATTTCCAAAAGGGTACCAATATTTATCTTATATTGTGAAATAAATTTAAAGCATGAGTTTTCAAAACTATTTTTATCTTGAAACAAAATAGCACATGGATAAAATTCCAAGTGGGCAAATAGTTTGAAACTTGCAGTGGATTTTAATGACATTTGGTAAATAGATTGAATATAAAGATATGTGATTGCATAGAATTCATAGGTTCATAAAACTACATTCTTATAAAATTTTGTAAGCAAGTATTTTGTTCAAAAAGGAAAGAAATAATAATGTTCCCATCATTTGTGATACAAAGAATGATATATGCGCAATTGATACTTAATCTACCAAATATCTTTTGATGAACATATTAGCTAGCAATATAAGACATTTTGCAAGCCCAGTAAACAGAGAATTCACATTTCATTCGATCTGTGTTACTTCTGTGAGAAGATAAAAATTGTTCTAATGGAAAATTCTGAAGTGGTCACTAATAAGACTCTGAAAGGAGTTTGGGAAATTGCCATCTTGGATAGATTTTTTTAAAAAGAACCCACAGGCCTTTGTCTAAAGCTATTTAAACCATGTAAATCCATGCTAAGTGGAGGCAAATAAATGAGCAGTCTCTTGAAATACGAATAGTTTACAAAGGATTGATAAATGAATCATAGTATGATCTTAGACAATTTGCAAATATGTTCACAAGTATATTCTTGCTTCTAACTATGACCTACATATTGATGTAGCTGAGAAACTAAGGTTGGCCTTATATAATAATGGACAAATAGGTAAATATGTGGATTCTTTTGTAGGAAAAACTACTTCTTGGCAGGACAATAATCAATGTAGAAAGAGGGTTGGATTTGGAGTCACAAGATCTAATGTTTACTACCTGTATAAATCTGGTCAAGTCACTTACCATCTTTGGGGCTTTAATTTCCTCCTTTGTAAAGTGTTGGACTAGCAATTCATAATGTGCTTTGAAGCTCTAAATCTACCATTTTATTTGTATCACCTATATTAGCTATCAAAAAGAAACTGTGATACAGAACATTTTCAAATGACTCAGTATTCATTAATTTAAAAAAAGGGGGGGGGGAGAGGGAGAAATTCTGTTAGGATACAAGCTTCTTAAAGATATAGTTTGTTTCTTTTTTTAGTTGTTCATGTGTAAAAAATTGTTTTGTGACTTGTGGTTTTCTGCAGTGGAAGCAACTTCCATTGGTTCATGTATTCATGTATCCAGAAAGACAACATATATTGAATGTTATTTATTATACAGAGAGAGAGGGAGATGTTTCAGTTACCTACCAGGTTGTACTCCTGTTGAGCCAGCAATTTGTCTTCCCTTAAGATCCTCTCTGCCCTTTGTGTGGGATAGCCTTCCAAAAGACTTGAGACAGAATTTCTTCCTTCAAGGTCATTCTTTATTGACATGTAAGGCAATTCAAATACCCTCTTGCTGGGTCCAGAAATATCTAGAGGATGAAATGGAAAACTTAGAGTATCAAAAGACAAAGATTATAATCCTAAATAGCTCTAGACTTCCCACTCCAAATCTAGGTCTCCTCTTTCTGTTTATGACCTTCTCATTTATGGGACTCAGACTCTATTTACCATGATCATACAGTTTATTAAGTATAATTAAAATGGATTTAGATAGTTTTTGAGAGCTCCTTTGTTCTTTCTGGGTTTCTTTATCTTAACATAATTTATAGAATCAATCTTAATTTAGCTTTATGCCTCCCTTAACTTGAAACGGTATTGTGGGAGAGGATGCCAATATATATAATCAAGACTTTCTGAAGGTATGACAACAAAATTTTCCTATTTCACATTTCAGATAATTCAATAAGTCTTACCTACTCTAAAAATCTCCTAAGAATTTAGCTAAATGTTAATTTCATTGACTTCTCATAAAAGTTTTGAGAAAATATGTTAGAGACTATATAGTCTAATTTTTCCCTACAACCCTCATACCACGGAGAAATTCCCTCTACAAAATTTTTGCCAATGTATTTTATCTGGATATTTTCCCCATTTTTAAAACATCTCTATGGCCTTTGCTAATCATTCAAGATCTTGTTTAATGTCTCTTTCTCCCTTTCACTGCTAAGACTTTCAAAAGAATTCAATCTTTTTGTTTTTATTTTTTAATAAACCAATTCATTTCTCTATCATTTAAATCTGGTTTCTGATTTCTATACCCTCTTGAAAACTTCTCCAAGCTTCCTTATAATCTTGTAACTATTAACTTAAATAGACTTTTCTCGATCTTTTTTCTTTATGACCTCTATCATTTCTTGTTCATCATTCATCTCCCAACTCTTAAGTTGAAGTGCCTTTTAAGGCTTTGTCCTTGGTCCTCCCTATACTTTCCCTTGGTCATCTTCTCTACTCTCAGAACTTTAGTCATCAGATCAACAAAAATATTTCCAAATCTAAAGATGAAATCCCAGCCTGTATCCTGAAATCCCATCCCACCTTACCAATGGCCTATATCTTTACTTAGATGTCTCAATAGCATTTTAAAATAACATATATATGAAACTTAAATCCTTTCCCCATATAATTGGAAGTGACTTTGATATTGGGAAAGATTGAAGACAAAAGGAAAAGGGAATAGCAGGGAATGGAATGGATAGATAGTGTCATGGGAACAATGAACATAAATTTAGACAAAATTTGAGATATAGTGGAAGAAAGAAGGTTCTGGTGCACAGGAAAAATTGTACATGACTGAATGGCTACACAACAATACAGAATAAACAAGAATTTAAAGGAGACAAAATTACTTGTATTCCTTACAATGCAGGAGTCAGAGAAGGTAGATGGCATCTGAGTTGAGTCTTCAGAGATCAGATCCCTATTTTACAAATGGTCACAGAATTGGAGAGGATAGGGAGAAATACATTCTCATCATAAAGGATGGCTGAACAAAGGGAAAGAGAAAATGATCTAGAGTCCAGAATACTGGCAAAAAGAGGGATTTTAGATTTGAATACTCCTCTGGAGTTCATTTTGGAAGACTACAGTTGTCTAGTTTGTACTTAGGCAAAATTGTGAAGGAGTCAGTAATTATTTGCTAATCAATCAATATATCTATGAATTTTCTATCCTCAATCCTATAATGGTATGCTATATCTAATACCATCAAACAACAACAGTTGAACTAATTATTAGGTGTTCTTTTTCAAATGTAATCAGTGAATATGCATTAATCTTGCTTTACACTCCTGCTTCCTGTCTCCCTATTCATAGTTCAGTTTGTCTCTTGCACCCACTCTTGAACTTTTAAGTTTTTGTGCCTCTTCCCTGGTCTGAAACTGTCTTCTTATACTTTATGCCATCCATTTTATTGGGACAAATGAAGTTGTTTTTTTTTTTTTTTTTCTTCTCCAGTTTGTAAAATTTCTTAAGTAAGAAAGTATATTAATAGCATTCCGCAAACCTTAAAGCATTCCATATATGTGATTTCTTATTGATATTATTTCCTTTTATTTTTATTTTTTGTGACTTTGCTCTATGACTCCTGCTTCTCTTATTGAAAATCTAGGATTTGCATCATGACAGGAAAAGGCATTTTTTTTAAAGGTTTTTACTATTTTGAGCTTTTTTTTTTTTCTTTTGAATTTTTAGTTTTTACTATTTACCTTCTACTCCAGAATATTTAAATTCAAATATGTTTTCAGACATTTACTAGTTGTCTGAGCCTGGACAAGCCATTTAGCAATATTTGCTTAAGTTTTCTCATCTGTGAAAAGCTGATAATAGCACCTACATCTCAGGTTTTTTTTATGAGGATAAAATGAGAGAATATTTGTAAATTTGTAAATGTGAGCTATTATTATTTTTGCTATTGTTATTACTCAGATATAATACATCCAACATAATTCATTTTTGAACTTATATCCTGTACTAGCTTAAAAAGGGTGTTTTTTAGATTATTTTGTCCTTTAAAAGCAAATCCAGAACTGAGATACTTCTAGAGACTGTGCAATCTAAGCCTCATGGAAGTTTAATACATGTGTGTCATGTTGTATAAATGACAATTGAATTTGCCAAAGTCAGTCACATTTTACACAAAGGACCCTAATTAAACTGATAGTGAGTGGTGGAATAAATCTATCAAGAGAAATGTATTTACAGTAAAATAAGCCAGAGAGACTTTTACCCAACTTAGATCTTTATCTCCTTAAAATCATGGGACATTCAAATTTCCATTCAAGTCCTGAATAATAAATCCATTTGGTTTTCAGAAACCCATGAAGAATGAGCTTCCTATTTAACAATTGGATGGTCACTTTTTTTTTTTTTTAATGAATTCACACACTCAGGCAACCAAAGATAAAATCATCAGAGCAACAAATTCTTCATTTCTATTTTTTCCCTCCCCCACTGATTCATATCTAATATATGGTAATAAGTGCTGCATTTTACATGACAAGAGAGAGGTCACTAGGGGAGGGATTAGCAACTTTTCAAAAATGCCATACTGAAGTTTTGACCCCATTTTCCCCATGATCCAGGCAAGATTGGGGTTGAGTTTTCAGCAATCTGGCTGCTGACTCTTGTAAACTGGAATGAAGAATAAACAAAAAGGGCCTAATGCCCAATGAGGCTCCAAACTAAATTAGGACTCAGTTGTGAAGAGCTGTAAAAGCTAAACAGAAGAGTTCCTATTTTATCTAAAAGACAATAAATAACTGGAATTGATTGAACAGGGACATGACATGGTCTGATCTATGCATAAGAAAATCACTTTGGCAAGTGATTTATATAGAATGTGATTGTATAGAATACAAATGACTGTATAGAATGGACTGGAGTAGAAAGAAACTTTAGGAAAGGACATCAATTGAGTAACTATTGCAATAACTGAAGGCATAGTTGTGTGAATAGAGAGAAGGGGTAGGGTGTGGAGATGTGGAGGATGATGAATCACTAAAGAAGAGGAATTAGGAAAAGGAACCCTTAGACAGAAGATCCAGAAAAATAGATCATATTATGGAAGCGTAAAAGGAGTTGTTAAGAAAAATGTGGTCAACAATGTTGCATGAAACAGAGAGGTCAAGAAGAACTGAGATTGAAAAAAAAAAAAAAAAAAAGGATAAATGATGAAACATCCTATCTCCTGAATGATAAAGGGATGAAGGACTCCAAGTGTAGAATTTTTTTTTTTCTAGATATGGTCAATGTAAAATTTTGTTTTGCTTTTGACTATATATGCTTGTAACCAGTTTTATTTTTCTTTCATTCTCAGTTGGGGAAAGGGAAGTTCTCCCTTCTGTGGGAGGAAGAAAAGGTGAATTTTTGATTATTTAAAAAATAAATGTATATATAAAATTTTATAAACAATAAAAAAGGTGATTGCTAACCTTAGAGAAATGTGATGAGGTCCAAAGCCAAACTGCAAATATTTGAGCTATGAATAACTGAGGAGACAAAATGTAGACAGACAGTTTGGACAGCTTTTTCAAGGAGTTTGTCTGATAAACACAGTAGTGTTCTCTGCAAAAATGAGACTAGCGCCAAGTTCTCCCTGCATTCCTTTTAGAAATAGAAGAAAAATAATTTTGCTTTAGGATCACCAGTTTTAATTAGATCTTTGCCATTACTCCTCAGGAACAATCTCTCCCTCTTCTTCTTCAAAAATGTTGAAAACTGGAAAAACAGTATATGAGACTTTTATTTTTTCTTACAGCAGCCCAAACTTTTGTGACCTGCATATTTTTGGCCACTACCTTAGTGGCCAAGAATTTTATCCCTGAAAGCAAAGGCTTTATATAATACTATGGCTATTGATTAGGTTACTGAAAAGTGCATTGTAGGGCATACCTTCTTATGAATTCTTTAATAGTTTTGTTTAGTGTCTTTAAAAACTACTTTGGTGTTTTACATTTTCCTTTTCCATTTTAAAATCTGCTCACACTGGATCAGACATATGTCTGTTAGGGAGAAAGAAATCCCCTGTGTATTAGAGCCGAAACAAATTAAAATATATCATTTCTGTTGTGTAGAGTTTGGAACCAGATACATAAATACGCTATCTTTAACTCATCACATTCTCTCACCATTCACCTTTTTTTTCCTTCAAATTTCCAATTTCTGTTTAGGGCACCACCAACTTTCCAGTCATCCAGGATTGTAATGTGTCATCCATGACTCTTCACTCTCCCATTCTCTAGTAAGATCATTGCCAAATTGGCAACTTCCATATCTCATTCAATCTCTTCCCTGCTCTTCTATCCACCACTATAGTTTATGCCATCACCATCTCTTTCCTAGACTACTGTAGTGTTTAACTAATTGGTCTCCTTGCTTCATATCTCTTCCCTATCCAATCTGTGCTCTCCACACTTATCAAAGTAATTTCTCTAAGCCATAAATCTGAACCTATTATCCCATCAATAAACTCCAAATGTCTTTCTGTTACCCTAGGACCAAATAAAAGTTCTTCTCTTTGGCTTTTAAATTTCTTCACGACTTAACTTCAGTTTATTTATTTATTTTTTTTTAATGTTACACATTACTCCCCCTCATGCATTCTATTGTCAGGTCAAATAAACCTTCCTGCTGTTTCTCACAACTTCTTTCTTCCTTCTCTATGACATAGTCTGTCTCCTATTCCAAGAATGAACTTTCTCCTTAACTATTTTTCTTATAGTTTCTTGTTTCCTTCAAAGCTCACCTCAATTGTTGCCTTCTGCATGAAACCATTTTCTGATTTCCCCCAAAGCTAACATCTCCAAATTATTTTAGATTTATTTTGTGTTTACACATTTCTCTATAGTGTCTCCTTTGATAGATAGATTGTTAGCTCCTTAAGGGCAGGAACTGGTTCAGTTTGCTTTTCATATTCATAGGATGTAGCATAGTACTTAGCATAGAGCAGGCACTTAATAAATGCTTATTGTTTAATTATTTAATTGTTTAATCTATTTTTGAATTTGGGGCATGATATGGTTTTTTCAATACAATCAGTAATTATATGCTATCATCATAGTTAACTATCTATCTAATCTTATACTGTTTCTTTGAGCCAAGTACAATCCAAATCTGTCTTTCCATTTTATTTCTTCTTTTGGTATAAGGGTTTCTTATACTCCATCCATCTGCTAACCCATGTGCATCACTGCCTTCAATTTCCTTTTAAAAACTCACTTGCTTTAGAAATTATTTTTCTTTTTAAAAATATATTTAAACTCAGTCCAAGCTGAAGTCCATGAGTCAGGTTTCAAAGATTCATTAAAAAGATGGCATAATCTTCCTCACAGAAGTTGTGTGAAACCACTTCTCTTAGTCATTTATTATTTGCTGGCTCAAATATTAAATATTCATTCTTGCCTGTTTGAGACACTATATATAGTGTATAGTTCATTCTTTATATTTAATAAGTGCTACTTGAGTTTTTATTTCAATCTAATAAAAAAAAAGTTAAAATGGGGAAACAAAATTAACTCATTGAGAGTGGTTTTTTTTTTTTTTTGAGAACACTAGTAATTGTTTCAATTAAATTAACTTTTGTGTACAGATTATTTTCAATCTATCTTTTACTTTGGGGTGGATGAAAATAGCATAGGAAAATAGCTTTCTAAATCCTGAGAATTTACAATCCATATGAATGGAAGTGATTGAATGAAGTATTTCTTAGTATTGAGTCACATGATCCCTGTTCCCAGAACTGAGACCCTGGAGAGGTCATTTGATCTCTGAAGGGATGAACTTTGAACCCCGAGATATAGGCAGCTACAGGAAGTGACATAACCTGTGGGAGGCAGCCAGCAATGGTGACCATTGGTCAAGGATGGTTACTTCCTTTTAGTCTATCTAGGCTCGATTCTTTTGCTTTTAAACCCTGGACAAGCCGGAAGCTGCCCAGGTTCCAGGAGTACCTGGCAGGAGTTGGGATGGCTCCCAGGTGTGTCTTGGTCTCTCCCTGCAGGGATTAAATAAATGCTTTCTCTTTGTACCTGAAGATGTCTCTGATTAGTTAATTGGGAAGAGGGTTGCACCCGACTTGTCCCACACACATAGTACATTGCACAAATGTCTTGCAGACCAAACCTACCTCATATAATTCAAAATAACTAAAGGAGTAATAAAATATAGGGAAAAACACAAAAAAAACTCAGATAGGCCTGGTTGGGACTTTTCTTTTGACCTGGTCGGTATAACTACCACCTATGTCATGGTGAGTTTCCCAAAGGAAGCAACAGCAGCTCACATTTTGTTTTCACTCCCTTTTTCCTAGAAAAATTCAACCTATAGAGACATCCATTAAGACTGGGTATCCAGAACCACTGTCATTTATATTTTCTTTCAAACTCACCCTCATATCCTGTGCTGGCCTTCTCTACTTTTATTTCTGTCAATTCAAGATAAGAGAAAATTCAAGATGTACATGCTTCCCATGATGTAGGAGGAATTTTTATAATATGAAACATATGACATATACCTAGCCTACAACTTTTTTTGTGGGCTGGTCATGAGTAGTCTTTACATCTGAAAGAACTAATCTACCACAAACAAATAGTTATTAAGCACCTACTATGTGTCCAGCTTCAAGTGAAAAAAAAAAAAAACTGCTACTCTGGAATTTGTATTCTAAGAATTCTTAAACATATTCTTTTAAATATGGATTTTTATGATATGTTTTGTCTTTAATCTTAGTCATGTGTCTTTATCTTCACACCCCATCTCAAGAGTTCTTTATAAAAAAAGTTTTAAAATAAAATATTAAAAACACCAAGAAAAGAAGAAAAAAAATACAAACAAATCCCATTAACAGCTTTAAAAATGACAACATGATATTCAGGACTTATGGAGTCCTCCCAAACTTTGCAAAGGAATGAAGGGAAGTATATTTTCTTACTTCTTTTTGAGACAAAGCTTTTTTTATATACTTTTGCAATTTTTTTTTTACTGTTTTATGATAATTGCTTTTGTTTTTCATTTAGATTGCTGTTGTCATTGTGTATGTTGTTCACTTTTTATCTGTCAATATAATTTATTCCATGCATCTCTGTATTTGTCATGTTCATTGTTTCTTACAGTTCAGTAATATTCACTATTTTCACATGCCACAAGATATGTAATTATTCCCAAAATTGATTGATCTGAATTCAAATCTGATCTCAGAAACTTAACACTTCCTAGCTGTGTGACCCTAGACAAATCACTTAACCCCAATTGCCTCTCAAAAAAAAAAAAAAAAAAAAAAAAAGGCACTCCCTGCAGGTCCTTGCAGGTCCCAATCTAAAGGGAAAGACAACAGGGATCTATCTATTCTGGGTCCTCGTGAGAGCATTTATTTGCTAATTAATGATGTTAGTTTAATTATAAAACTATAAAGAAGTTTACTATATTTTAAAATAAGATGCTAGCATGATAAATATGGAAATATATTTAGAAGAATTGTGTATGTTTAAGCTACTTTGGGTTACTTGCTGTCTAGAGGAGGGAAGAAGGGAAAAGGAGGAAGAAAAATTTGGAAAACATGGTTTTGCAAAGGCAAATGTTGAAAACTATCTTTGAAAAATAAAAAGCTATTATTATTTAATAAATAAAATAAAATAAGGTATTAATTTAGACTTTCCATAGACTAATTCAACTATTCGTTCTCCTGAAGTTCTTGTATATATGGCTGTATCTCTTTCAAAGGTCATTAAACCTTATACAGATGCACTCCTTCAGATTTCAGTTGATCACTTTGATACTTATAAAAGATAAAAGGCTTTGAGTATCTTATTTGCACATTAAAAAGAAGTGAAATCAATTGAGCTGACTGTATAGACAATGAATTTGCCCCTAAGGCATAGACTATCTTTGTACTTTTTCCCTACCTATACATGGGGGGCAAGCAACATGGATTTTTTTTCAGTTTTCAATATTTATTTTTAATAAGAATTTGAGTTCAAAATTGAATTTCTCCTTCCCTCCTACCTCCCGTTCCTGAGATGGCAATCAATTTAGTATAGATTATATGTATAGGATAATATTAAACATATTTCCACATTAGTCATGTTGTGAAAAAAAGAAATAGAACAAAAAGGAAAAGCCACAAAGAACAAAAACAACATAAAAGTGAAAGTAGTATGTTTCTATCTTCAGTCAAGACTTCATAATTCTTTCTTTGGATATGAATAGCAGTTTCCATCATGAGTCTTTTAGATTTGTCTTGTATCATTGTATTGATGAGAAAAGCTAAGTCAATCAAACTTGATCATCACAAAATGTTGCTGTTACTTTATATAATGTTCTAATTCTGCTCACTTCACTCAGCATTTGTTCATATGTCTTTCAAGGTTTTTCTGAAATCCCCCTGCTCAAATTTCTTATAACATAATAGTATTCCATTACATTCATATACCACAACTTGTTCAGCCATTCCTTAATTGATAGCCACTCCCTCACTTTCTGGTTCTTTGTAATCATAAAAAGAACCCAATAAGAAATTTTAAGAGTTGCAAAAATCTGAGTAACAATAAAACCCAGAGATTTTGGTGATTGTTGGACAAAAAGCAAGTATCTGGTTATGGACTAGATGTCAGAACTAAAGACTTGTGAATTACATTGTGCAGTCACTATACAGGAGATTAAAATCTCTCATTGAAAGAATTTAGTTGAGTACCAGGAACCATTGTTCCTAGGAGGAACTTATCAATGGACAAGGAAGCTGATATACTAGAAAGATATTCCTTAATGAAAGGCCACAGAGAAAATTATTTGTTTCACCATGTGGAGATCCCGGACATTCAGGGAAGTTACAATTAAAACATGGTGGCAAAGTACAAAAAGTCAGAAACATAGGTTCTTAAGGACAATTAGGAATATAATCACTCCAAAGAGAAGGAAAGGGGCAACTAAATGGAGTGGTAGGAGATAGAACCCAAGGCCTGGAATCAGTAAGATCTAAATTAAAATCCAACCTGAGACACTTCTTAGCTGTATGATCGTGGGCAAGTCACTTAACTCTGTTTGCCTCAGTTTCCTCATTTGTAAAATGAGCTGCAGAAGAAAATTGGAAACCACTCCAGTATCTTAACCAAGAAAACTCCAAATGTGGTCACCAAGAATTAGACACATTATAATAACAACAACAAAATAACAAAAAGAAGAAATTAAAAAATACTAGGTCGTAATAATGGTTGCCAAATTCATCAGTGTGCCCCAAATTTTAAAGTTCACCAAACTAACTTCTATTCAGGAGTAATTTCTAGTTATATTTGTTGAGAATAACAAAGAATGTCTTTTACCTGTCACACTGCATCAGTGAAGGCAATTTGGAGGAGGAAGTCTGAGATTATCAGGAAAAGTGATTGAGAAGGGATTCTTTCTCTAGGAGTCTTATCTGAGGATTCCAAGATGAAAAGAAAAGCTAAACATTTTTGCAGCTATACTAACTTCCCACACTCATTACTTCCAATGGTCAATATAAAATCCTAGCATAGCATCAAAGACTTACAGTGAGAGGAAACCTCAGAAACCCTCTAGACCTACCACTTCATTTTTTAGATGAAGAAACTAAGATCTATGGAGGTGATGTGACTTACTTAGTAATCAAAAATCCAGACTTATCCTTTTGTATTTATACCAGCAAATTTCTTCAACATGATCTCTAGTATTCATCACAGAAGCAAAAACAGCTAAATGAAATCTTAGAGATAAGCCAATTAATCAACCAAAATGATTTATTGAACTCTTATTATGAATCATAAATTATGCTAAATACTGAAGGTTCACAGACAAAAAACAAACAGTCCCTGCCCTCAAGAAGAGTTTAGGGGAAAATTAACATGCAAACATAGAAGTACATAAAAATATAGATGAGGTTAATATGAACATTGACAATGCGGGGAGGAGGCTATAAAAGCTAAGGGGAATCAAGGAAAAGCTCATGTAGGAAATTGAATTTAAGTAGAATATGTAAGGATTCTAAAGATTCTAAGAGCAAAGATAAGGAGGTGGTGTATTCTAGGCATGATATAATAGCCTGTACAAAGGCACTCATTCAGAAGATGAAGTATATAGTGACATAGTGGGTAGAACATGGTCTTGGAATCAGGAAGATCTGAAATCAACTCTATCCTTAGATATTTACTACCTGGGTGATCCTAAGCAAGTCACTTAATCCTGTTTGCCTCAGTTTCCTCACATATAAATGAGGTGGAGAAGGAAATAACAAATCACTTCAGTATCTCTAACCAAGGAAACACTAAAAGGGGTTATAAAGAGACTGGCATGATTCAAAATGACCAACCATTATCATGATCAGTATATAAGGATTAGCAAATAGGACAATTTGACTATTGTATTTCCTAACTTCTCTGGTCACTCTTTTCTTTATCTGAATTCACACTCACACTACCAACAAGGTGAATAAATCCACATCTTCCCCAGGGGTTATAGGATATCCTTGAAGAACATTGGGGGAGAACTTTTTCTAAAAATTGTTTTCTTATAGTTTTTATTTTATTTAAGTTTCAATAGTAGTTTATTTCCTAAATACATGTAAATATAGTTTTTAACATTCATTTTTGTAAGACTTTCTCCTTCCTCTCTTACCTCTTCCCTCCCCAAGATAACAAATAATCTGATATAGGATAAATATATGCAATTCTTTAAACATATTTCTATATTTGTCTTGTTGTGCAAGAAAATTCACACCAAAAGAGAAAAAAACATGAGAAAGAAAACAAACAAAAAGTGAAAATACTATGATTTGGTTCATATTCAGTCTCTATATTTCTCTCACTGCATTCAGATGACATTTTCCATCCCAAATCTATTGGAATTGCCTTAAATCACTGAATGGTTGAGAGTTCAATCTATCATAGTGGATCATCACATAAACTTGCTGATACTATGTACAATGCTCTTCTTACTTCACTCAGCATCAATTCATGTAACTCTTTCTAGGCTTTTCTGAAATCACCCTGCTCATCATTTCTTATAGAACAATAATATACTATTACCAGCTATATATCACAACTTATTTAGCCATTCTCCAATTGAAAAGTATCCACTCAATTTCCAGTTCCATGACACTTCAAAAAGAGCTGCTACAAATATTTTTGCACTTGCAGGTCCTTCCCCCTCTTTTATGATCTCTTTGGGATGTAAACCTAGTAGTCAGACTGATGGATCAAAGGGTCTGAACAATTTGATAGCCGTTTGGACATAGTTCCAGATTGCTCTCCATAATGGATGGATCCTTTCATGACTCCACCAATAATGCATTAGTTGCCAGTTTTCCTTCAGGATGTATATCTTTCTAATATTTCTATCTTGAGCCCCTATTTTGGTGTATTCTCTTCAAAATCCAACACCATTTGTTGTTAATATCTTCTTATTATATTGATATCACTAATTCACAATGCCCCAGTATCACTGAATATTAATTAACCTTTATAAAGGCATAATGGGATATACTACATATACACATATACACAGTCCCACTTTGACACACAAAGAGCAAAATCAGTGGGGGGAAACAGTTGGAGGTTGTTACTACATTTTGTATTTAGCTCAACCAAATGTGTGAAAAAAATATATGCATATAAACTGAAGTATAAAACATTCCATTGGCCTGGGGGAACACACTTATTTTCTTGGTCCCCAGGGAGAATGGATTCAAGCTTATAGATGCTACAATACATTCATCTCCACAAAATTCATTTTTGGCAGCAGCAGAGAATGTGAACACATTACCCTTTTGCTGAATAACATGGAGTCTCAGCAACCAACTTTATCCACTGCTGTGCTGTATCAATTAGATTGTTCCTCAGTGCTTTATAAAACCATTGGAGTCAGGTACCATCAAACTCAGAGAAGAACTTCAGCCCCTGGACTTATGGAAGCTTATACCCTTTGAAAATTCACAAGTTTTAAGTTATCTTCAGTATTCTTTCCTCAAAGAAAAAAAATTGATAAAGTAGAAAAATAGTCACAACATGCTCATAGCTACGTGTTTGCCTGTTTGAGGGGAATAATTGCTGATACTACTTCTCTTTCCTTGGTCATCCAAAAAGTAGAAGAAAAAGGGGGAAAAAAAACTGATTTGGCTTTAGGAACTCATACCCAGTTCTAGATCAATAGCCATTCCAAATATATAGGATGTATTTATAAGCTATCTACACATGCTCGAAGAAGAGAAATTGGCTCCTATGTTTCATATTTTCTAGCATTTCCATAATGGCCTATGCTCCTGGACCATTATTGAACACTCATTAGTTTATCCCACACATTCTACAGAACATATGGTGATAAATAATAGTAATATTGAATAATATTCAACAAGGCTGGAAAGATACCTTAATAGCAAATACAGACTTTAAATGCCAAATATAAGAGCTGTTTTTTAATGTTTCTAGAAGCAAAGTTATATTTTATTTTCCTAGAAGCAAAAATATGGAGCCAAAAGAATTTTTTGAGCAGAAGAGTTACAAGATCTAACCTATACTTTAGGAAAATCACTTTTACAACTTTGTGGTGGTGAGATTGGAGAGAGAGAAGAGATTTGGGTCAGGGAGAACAATTGGGAGGTTATTTTAATAGGTCAAGTTGGCATGTAAACTCTCATTTTAGCTAAGGACTTGGAGCCTCAGAGAATTATGGAACTTAGTCATAATTGTAATAGTTTCCTACTTGCTTAACAGTAGAACCAAGATTAGCACATGGGTGTCCAAACCTAGCCCAGTGTCCTTACTAGCTTTTGTGACTTCCCTGAGTTCACTTTAACTTTGACTCCTCTTGTCCTTTCACTCAAGAAGTGAAAATTGAAATCACCAATATTCATAGGGAGAAACTTCTCCCTTTTTGACACATGCAGTCCTTCCTGCACCCTGATGCTTTCTGAAATATACTGTTATGTAAGGAACAAATTATTATCAAATTTGAACAGATGTCAGCAGCTATTACCCTTGTGAAAGCTGTTCATGGAAGTGTAGAGGATGATATTTAATGTTTTTCATGAAAGAGAAAATCACGCAAGAGAAATGTCAGTCTAAGGATCAAAACTATTTGCTGTTGGAATTAATTAAAATTAAATGCCAACATTTTTGGGGAGAGTGTGAACATTATTTTTCTCCACTATAGGTTTTTAATATTGGACAGTAACATACACAGAATAGTGGTACTATAATATCCTACTAATCTGTATATTGAGGGTGTTCTTGACAGTCTTAGTGAAGAAAAATCATTTAAACAAGCAGGCATGTGTCATTTGCAATCAGAAAAAAAGAGTCAGTTCTCCTTCAAAATGATGCTGAAAGTTCAGGTAACAGGATTTTGCTGAGTTATTTAAAGTATCAGGGTGGGAGGAGTGGGATATGGGATGGACAAAAGAGTGATTAAATTCTTTTCTTTGCTTCCAAAAAAGAGGAACTCTGGGCCTGATGCTACTTTATTTTCTTAGCAAATGGCTTTCTGGAATCCCTCCCACTTTGACCTCAGGCAAAAACAAAAGATCAAGCTTAAAATGTTTTAGCTTATCCATAATTTTTTAAGTGAATCACATATAAGGCATATATTTTTCCCTAATTAAAAAGTCACCCTTTTATTTGTTTTCTCCCTGGCTGTTTCACAATCTATTGATTCCAAAATAACCTTTGTCATCTCTGAATTGGATATATCTGAACCATTATAGCAAATTTCCCCAAATATAAGTGGGTTAAATCAATTGATTTCACTGTAGGTAACATTTTCTTTCTACATAGGAAACTCAAAACTATTTTTGTCTCTCTCAGTGAGGTGATTTCTCCTAGGAAACTTACCTACGTCATAACTTTGCTACTGGTAACTATTTTGCTCTGGAACTCCCTTGCTGATTTCTGCACAATATAGCCTGTTCTGACTCATAAAGTTTGAACACTTGAACTGAACTAATAGCAGAGAACCAAAAGTGAGAAAGGGCAGCAAAAGTGGAATGATGCTTCTTTTTAAAAGCTCTTTTCTTCCTTCTGATCAGAACCACATAACTTGATGTTGTTTCATACATTTTAGTCATAAAACAACCTATGTTTAAAAAAAGAAATGCCATCTCACTGTACCAAAGTCATATTTTGAAATACTGAAATTATTGGTCTTGTGCAATTACACAAAGGTTACAAAAGGTATTCTGTAGTGGGCGAGGTGAGATTGCTGGAAGAGACTTTTGAAAGGATAGAGGTTAGCTGAGAGCCAAGGGCAGCAACAGCCTAAGAATGCATTCTCAGAGTGGAATATGTCAGGGATAGTAAGTATTCCAAGGGCAAGAACTCACTGGGATTACATTTTCTAGAAATCAAAGGATAAAGCAGGGAGTGAATATAGGAGGGAAAAGCAAAGTTATTATTGTTTAAAAACAGTACAGGAGGGATGAATTCTTAGAAACAGAGGAATCCCTAGTGCAAGAAATATGAAATCAAGGAGAGATACAGACACAGTTAATTCAAGCAAATCTGAACCAAGTTCAGTGTCTACAGGCAAAGTCAGGGTAGATAATATGCCAGAGTCAGATTGCCGGGAACAGTGCTGGAATTGTTTCTTTCAAGTTGTTTCAACAAAATCTAAACTGACCCCAATTCTTTTCTAAGGGGGTTAAGCGATCACTGATCTGGGGCAGACAGTGTGCTTGCATTCACCAGTGGAACTGCACTAGTCCTGACAAAAGTAGGATGCCTAGCTCAATGCTTTGCAAAAAAATTAGTAGCTGATGCCTTCCTGGGAAATTAGTTGGGCAGAGAAAGCCTGAAGCACTGGCAGGATTGTATGTCTTCCTTAGGAGGGCAGGGAAGAGCACTGATGGGATCAGCTCAGCCTTACAGTCCCACCACTGTGAAGGTCTTGGAAAACCATACCTTACTGTATTCAACCAGAAAGACAAATTTTTATCTCAAATTCTCAAGGTAAAATTTCCCCTATAAATCTTCTCATGGGCCCTTTTTGAGTTAGCTCTCCAAGTCATTGTGTCTTTCTCTTTTTTTACTATTTTAAAGTGCTAAATCCATTTGTGGTTTAGCTCACTGATCAATGATGTAATATCACTTCATAGTATATTCCCTTTCTCCTGGTTAATTATGAGTTTCACTAAGAAATTTGTCTTTTCACTTGTTAATTGTTAATATCCCTGTCCTTGCTAACTATATGCTCTTCCAAATCTATTCATGTTTACCATGCCTGGTCTCTATTTTAGCTCTTCATTTTGTCCATAACATCTTTTTTTGTAAATAAAGGTACCTTTAGACAAAAAACAAAAACAAAAACAAACAAACAAATAAAAAAACCCACCATTTGAATTGCTACCCCCAACCTCATCATGGCTATATTTTTGTTGAATGAATAGCTTAATTAAGAAAGCACACACACATGACTTCATGTAATTATTATATTATCTTCCTTAGGTTGATTACCTCCAATTTATCCTGTCTACATCATGCTTGCATGTTTGCATGTTTTCTCCCCCCCACCTTCTTCTTTCTTAGACTTTGAATTGCTTGAGGGTAGGTAGCATCCTTTGCCATCCTTTGTGTTCCAAGTATCCAGTACAATGCTCGGCACAGAGCAGATGCTTAATAAATGTTAGTTGACAGACTGACTGGCTCTGAAATTTAATATTACAGGCTGGAACTTTTTTAAAGTTATTTTTGTTGTTGATCAAGTAACATTTAAAAAAATAGGTCATAGCTAAAAGTAATTTGAAAATAGGTTGCTGCTGAAGACAGAAAAAGGGACTAATGTCCACAGCAGGGAAAAACTATTAGCAAATTCATGACTTAGAATTCTGTTTATAGTTCTTTTCAGGGTTAACCATTTGTTAAGTAAGATTCCATTTTTCTCTTAATATCTATCTATATCATATATCAATAGATATATATTATAGAGATAGAGATACATATATATATACACATTCATACATATGTATGTTTATGTGTATGTAATATGTATGTGTGTGTATTGATTAAAAATAACTGAAAGCATTTTATTTTTTATTTATATTTATTTCTCCATTTAAATTTAAGTCATGCGATTCTAACAAACTTCTAGAAAATCAAACACATTCAGTGATAGACAATAATGATCATACTAAGGACAGAACTCTTAAGTTCAAACCAGCAAATGACTAGAACTGACCACAACAAAATGACCAGAATCCTTAAAAATTTCTTAGCTTTTTTGTTTCATATATCAAGTCATCTTTTAGGTGTAATATAGGTATGTTATTCAAGTCTGTAAATGAAATGTTTCTTGATTTTTAGAGCCAATGGGAGAGGTGGTATTTTAGAGCAGTGGGTGGGGGTAGGGGAAAATACACAACAGAGAACAAAAGAAAACCTAGAAGGAAAAACAGAAAAAGAAAACCTAGAAAGAAGCACAGAAAAGCCAATTTGCTTTGAAAACAATGTGTACCAACTACAAAACACTTTCTACACTAATAAAGTCAGTTCTAATCTAAGTGCTCATGGGTTGGATGAGCAAATATAATAAAAATGACAATACTACCTAAATTAATATACTTATTTAGTGCCATACCAATCAAACTCCCAAGAAATTATTTTATAGACCTAGAAAAAACAATAACAAAGTTCATCTGGAAGAACAAAAGGTCAAGAATTTCAAAGGAATTAATGAAAACAAAATGCCAATGAAGCTGACCTAGCTATATCAGAACTAAAATTATATGATAAAGCAGTGCTTATCAAAACCATTTGATATTAGCTAAGAAATAGACTAGTTCATCAGTGGAATAGGTTAGGTTCAAAGGACAAAACAGCCAATAACTTTAATAATCTAGTGTTTGGCAAACCCAAAGACCTCAGCATTTGGGATAAGAACTCACTATTTAACAAAAACTGCTGGGAAAATTAGAAACTAGTATGGAAGAAACTAGGCATTGACTCACACCTAACACCACATACCAAGATAAGATCAAAAAGGGTTCATGATTTAGACATAAAGAGTGATTTTATAAGCAAATTAGAAGAACATAGGATAGATTACCTCTCAGATCTGTGGAAAAGGAAGGAATTTGTGTCCAAAGAAGAATTGGAACTCATAATTAAATAATCCAAATAGATAATTTGGATTATATAAAATTAAAAAGTTTTTGTATAAACAAAACTAATGCAGACAAGATTAGGAGGGAAGCAATAAATTGAGAAAATATTTTTACTTTTAAGGGTTCTGATAAAGGCCTCATTTCTAAAATATATAGAGAATCGACTCAAATTTACAATAGTTCAAGCCATTCTCCAATTGATAAATGGTCAAAGGATATGAACAAATAATTTTCAGATGAAGAAATTAAAACCATTTCTAATCATATGAAAAGATGCTCTAAATCATTATTGATCAGAGAAATGTAAATTAAGACAACTCCCAGATACCACTACATACCTCTCAGATTGGCTAAGATGACAGGAAAAGATAATGATGAATGTTGGAGGTGATGTGGGAAAACTGGGACATTAATACATTGTTGGTGGAACTGTGAATGGATCCAGCCATTCTGAAGAACAATTTGGAATTATGCTCAAAAAGTTATCAAACTGTGCATATGCTTTGATCCAGCAGTATTTCTATTGACCTTATCTTGCAAAGAGATCTTAAAGGAGGGAAAGGGACACATATGAAAAAATGTTTGTGGCAGCCCTTTTTATAGTGGTAAGAACCTGGACTGAGTGGATGGCCATCCGTTGGAGAATAACTGAATAACTTCTGGTATATGAATGTTATGAAATATTATTTTTCTATAAGAAACGATCAGCAGGTTGATTTTAGAGAAGCTTGGAGAGACTTACATGAACTGATGGTAAATGAAATGAGCAGAACCAGAACATTATTGTCCATAGCAATATCAATATTATAGCATGATCAATTCTGATGAACCTGACTTTTTCCAACAATGAGATGATTGTTCCAATTGCACTTATGATGAAGAGAGCCATCTATACCCAAAGAGAGGACTGTGGGAACTAAGTGTGGACCACAACCCAGCATTTTTACTCCTTTTGTTGCTGTTCATTTGCATCTTGTTTTCTTTCTCATTTTCTTTCCTTTTTGATCTGATTTTTCTTGTGCAGCAAGATTATATGAATATTTACACATATTAGATTTAACATATATTTTAACATGTATAACATATATTGGATTGCTTGCTATCTAGGGGAGGAGATGAGCAGAAGGAGAGGAAAATCTGAAACACAAGGCTATACAAGGGTCAATGTTGAAAAATTACCTGTGAATATAATTTGAAAATAAAAAAGCTTTATAAAAAAGAAAAAAAGAAAACAATGTGTAGGAGTTATTATTATAAAGAAATAGAAATTTATTGTTTTCTTTGAATTCTCTCATGTTCTGCTGAATATATGAATTTTTTTCTTTTCCAATTTTATGTTTAAGTTCAAAATGAATAAAAATTTTTTTAAATAAAAAATATTTTTTCAAGTTCAATTCTAGTATTAACTGTATGAAGATTTCCCTGACTTCTCTAGATTTTTAGTTCTTTCCCTCATTTATTTACTTATCTGTTTACATATTACTTGTTTTGGGAAAAGTGCTAGTTTATTTTTTGTCATTTTCCCTCTAATATCTGGCACAAGTAAGAATAGAAGTTTGCCGTAGAAAGATAAATCAGGAAGGCAGATACTAAATTTATCAATGAATATTGGTCAGTGGCCCAGAAAAAAATCTTGAAGAAGTCTGATCCATGATGAAAATTCTGAACCCATCAAATGGATTAAATTAAAAAAAAAAAAAAACCAAACCCTTATTCTATCATCTATGACATGTATATGGGTAGCTAGTTCATTGAATTGCTATTTTAGTACATGCTGTTTTAGATAACAACTCTAAATGAAACATGAATTGGGCCCAAAATTGTATTGGAAAAAGAGAACAGATAGTATTACTACTGAATTGTTCTCTCAAAGATCCCAGAGATCCACCACAAAAGTCTTTTTCATATCAGTCTTGTCCAAGTGATGCTATATTGCACATTTTAGAATATAATGGTCTCTAAACTATTACATTTGTGGAAATTGCAAAGAGAAATGATTTGAGATTTTTGGAGAATCTAAGTACTTTGCAACATATTTCCATTGATGACAAAGACAATAATAAATAACACAGAAGAATCATTCAAGAAGTATATGATTGGCAAAAGAAATGAGTCAGTCATATATTTGACTCATAGTAGATGACCAGTTTACCTAAAGCAGTCAATAACAAAACATGAAAAGACATTGAGAAATTTAGTGAGTATATTGTGTAGGTTCATGGTGGTACATGGGTAGGATTCAACCAAGATGAATAATTCTAGATGGAAGGATTATCTGGCACTAATACAAAGAATTGCTTTTTGAATTCAGAGATTAACAATTCAAGTAATTAAAAGCTGTTTATTAAGTGTCTATTGCATTATAGGCAATGGAACCTTTAGGTACCAGGGATTAAGGTATGTAGAATGATATCATTTCTATTCTCACTGTGTTTATATTCAAATAGACATCCATTGAAATAGTAAAGAAATGTCAATGGGGAGATTATGTCAACTTTTAGCCCTGACATACCAGCTGTAGAGGATACAAGTATCATTTGTCATGGTAGCAAAAGAGACACAGTTTAGATACTTAGACATTATTAGATCATAACTACATTACTCCTGGCACAGAATTAAGGGAAGGGTGGTGGGGAAGAAGTGTTTTCCAGATTGAAGGTGGATTTTATACTTTACAACTATTTCAGAACCAGGGACCACACCAATCAACACACACTCAGACAAGAAGCAGTGATAGATTTGACCCCTATGCTGTTGAAATAAGATTTTTAAAAAGGGAGTCAGAAAGTTACTGAATATCGTTATTTTCCATCATTCCTGACATCAAATTAAATATAGGTGTATGTAAGATACAGTTATCATGATTAATCATGAGATCAGCAGTCGTGGTACTAAGAAAGCCAAAATAAGTAACCTTGAAGTAATTATAGTAGTATAAAACTGAGTAAGGGTCACAAAACAAGGAAAACTCTTGCCCTCATAATAATATTTGAATTCTATTCTTGGCTGCATTTGTCAGTTTTGATGACTGTTTCAGGGTAGCTAAGTGATACCATAGTGCATAGGAACTGGGTCACAGTCAGAAAGATTCTTCTTTCTGAGTTCAAGTTTGTGCTCAGATATTTAGTAGCTGAGTGACACTAGGCAAGTCACTTAATCCTGTTTAGCTTGATTTCCGCATCTGCAAAATGAGCTGGAGAAAAGGATGGAAAACCACTGGGATCAGGCAAGACTGAAAAATTACTAAATGACAGTATAATGACTCCTAATCACATAGTTTTATACAACAGGCATGGAATTCAGGAAGTTTATTTCATTTTTATACTTAAAGAATTCTTTAATATCTCAAGTGTAGTAAGAATTAAATTAGGAGCAGTAGACAGTCTTCTCTAGATACTATAGAAATCAGTCTGGGAAAATTAGTAAACCACTGGCAACATAACACTTTCCTTGTCATTATCATAGTAGTTTGATGTAAACAAGGAAGGTGGTCCTCAACACTTGAACTTATTTCAAAGAAGTATTGATTTGTTATTTTTATTTGTTTTTCCTATGAGATGGAGTAATAATGAGCATAAGGAAAGATGTATAGATTTTAATTTCAAGGACAAGGTTGAACAATTTCTATGTCTATGACCAAGGTATCCCCATCCCAGCAGAATACCACCTTTTTCTGTATGATGTACAGGCCATTCTCTCCTAATCCTCCCTTCCTTTATTTATTTATTTATTTTTTGTTATAAACCTTTTTATTCCTGCAGCTATTCACATACCATAATACTCCCACAGTACACTCTTCTTTTCTGGCTAGAAACTCCAAGCTGGAAGGAACCTTGGATAGTATCTTGTTCAATTTCATCATTTTATAGCTGAGAAAACTAAATACTGAGACACTATATGGCTTGCCTAAGATCATACAAGTAGTAAGGAGAAGAATTAGAATTTAAACACAAGCTTTTCATTTCCAAATCTAGGGATTTTTATTTTACTGCAAAAGCTAGCACTATTTACTGACTGATCTGCTTCCTGACGCAAAGAAAGTGATAGGAGAAGACTGATACATTGTGGAGGTATACATATTCTTTTTTAAAAAAGTTGAAATGAGCTATCAGAAGGCAGGTACTCAGGGAGTAAGAGAACTCCCATTTTCACCAAAATATTCATTATAGCACTTCACAATATAGCAAAAAACCAGAAACAAAGCAGGGAGTCCATCAGTTAGAGAATGATTAACCAAAACTGGGGGTATAATGGAATGTTAATGTGCCATAATAACAGGAAAGAAATAATTTAAAGAATTATAGGAAAACATATGAATTGAAGAAGAATGATGAATTAAGTAGAGCCAGGAAAACAATAAGCAGGTCACTGCAGGAATGTAAATTAAAATGACCAAGAAGATTTTATTTGAGAAAATGCACCTCCCTTTCTTCATTGAAGACATAAGACATAAGACAGTATGTATCTGATGTATTGCTTTTTGCTGTTTTTTTTTCAAACTTTGCTATAAGAGATAGCTCATTGGATGAAATATGGGAAGGGGGATATAATCAGAAAGGAATCTAACATAAAAGTAATAATGATCAGATAAGATTAAAAGGAAAAAGAAAAGAAAGTGATAGAAAAGTCATTTCTAGGTATCTGTGGGTCCATGGTAAATCTCAAATTTACCACATGCTCAGAACTGCCTTGTTTTGCTTGACCTTGTTGACCATCACATTCAACAAATTTTAATTAAATCAAGCTAAAATCATTTCCAGACTGAAGGCAAAGAGCTTAAACAAAAGGTAGCAAAAAGCATACAAGAGTATTGGTTCCAAGCATTTCTGATGCCTAGTCTGTAATATGACTGAGGCAGTGCTGGAGGATGTCTGGAATCTTGTTTGCCAATGTGAAAATGGGCTCTGTCTGGGTGCAGTAGACAGGAACAGCTTAGTCATATAACTATTGTGTACAAGGACGATGCAAATGAATTCTGATTCCACCAGACCTTCTGCCCTTCAAATTCTATGCTGCTCATACAACTTCATGCTCAGTAAGCAAATCAAGGGGCACCCTGAAGATACTCAAATGGCAAGAACCTGGATCCCCATTTCAGATTACAACAGATGGGAATTGTTTGGTACAGAAGGTCAGTAAACAATACTGGTTGCTTTCTCTAAGGAAAGTTATGCAAGAAAGAAAACCAGTACAGAAATTACATTTAGTTGGTACAAAGACATATCCAGAGTTGGGAAATTCAAATGTAAAAGCACTGATGAGAAAAGACAGAAATAACCTTTCAGTAAGTTATTGCATTAAATAAGATTATAATGACCTAGCTGGAACAAAATCAGGTAGGCTAGAAAATGTGAATAGTATTTATATAAAATGAGCACAGATATATTTTTTTTCTAAAATATCTTGGCAGATGGCATGAAGATCCGGACTTGCTTAGCTATAGAAGCAATATAAATAATGTCTATTTACTTTGTGGGAACTTTTGACTCTAACAACCAGGGATCACAGTTATAATGGAACATGAAGATGAAGAAAGAGGGATGATGATGACCTAAAAGGCACAAAACAAGGAACTTGGGTGGGGAAGATTTGGTCTACTCCATAGGATATTTTGAGAATTTTGCTTTTATTTAGATGTCCTAATGAACCCATGTTGTCACATTATACTCATCCTCACAGGCTTCAACCTAACTTACTTTTGGGACCCTGGCTTTTTCTTAATTTGTTAGGCTGGGGCTATCAATTCCAGTTATACCTCATTTCCTTATTTAAAATCTTACAATCGATTACATAATCTGTGAAAGTTTAGAAGAAAGGGAATAAAAGCCTAGAGCAGGGGAGAATCACATTCCAAGAATTTTTCTCCCCTTTCCCAATTTCTTCATTAGCCAAAATCTCCTATTTCTCCTTTCATCATATTTGCATTAATTAGTATTTGGCCAAGAAATTTAAGAGAACTAGTCAATCAATTAAAAAAAAACATTTATTAATCACTTACTTTGCTAGGCTGGTAGCTAAGTACACAGTGGATAGACTGCCAGGGCTAGAGTCAGGAAGACTCACTTTCTTGAATTTAATTCTGGCCTCAGATACTTATTAGCTGTGTGATCCTAGGCAAGTCACCCCACCATGTTTGTCTCATCTGTTAAATGCATTGGAGAAGGAAATGGCAAACCACTTCATTATCTTTGCCATAAATACCCCAAATTGGCTTATGAAGAGTTGAACATGACTGAAGCAAGTGAACAACAACAACCAGAGTGCTAGATACTGTCCTATTTAGTAAGAGACAAGGAAAGGAACATAGCTCATTACTTTGAGGAACTCACATTTGAATGCGGGTGACAACACACAAATAGCAATAAATATTCAAGATGTATTAAAAATAAATGGAAGATAGTATCTAAGGTACAGCACTTGGGCAAAGACAAACAAAGGAATACAGGAAGATCTCCTGAAGAAAGTCGATTTAAAATTAAAACTTGAAGGAACCCAGAGAAATTGAATCTTCTAAAGTTTGAAAGAGGCAAGATAGATAGCAAGGGAAGAGCAAAAGAAAACTAGTGAATTTTAAAATGTCAAGGGTTTTCTTGGGGACATAAATATAATGGAAGAAATGCAGACCAATATTCATTCTCATAATTTTGTAGAAATTAATTGGGCTTGCAATCAAGATACCTACATTTTAATCTAAGATTTGCTATAGGCTATTTGTGTCTGAATTTCATTTTCATCATTTGTGATATGAAACTAATAACACTTTCATTACCTACTCTTGCTCTTGTGAGACTATTACAATTGATCCTATCTCTATCTTGTTTGTACATAGTTGTCTGTGTGTTATCCTTCCCTATGACACTATGGGCTCCTAGAGGGCAGGGACTATATTTTGCCTTTCTCTGGGCTTCAGACTTTTAACAGAATGCCTGGCACTTAGTAGGTGTTTATAAATAAGAGTTGACTTGCCCTTTTCATGACTTTGTAAACTCTAAAGTGCTATATAAATACAACCTAAAATTTTTAACTGTTTATACACTTAACCTCTAACAGGATTAGTCCTGTCAATCCCTAAAGCCCTTGAAAACTAACTGTATTCTTTGTATTCTTTTCCTTTTTAAGTATATTTCTCTCTTTTTGAACACCTCTCTCCTACCTCTATTTAAATTCTTTATATTCTTCAAATCCTTCTTCAATGCTCATGTCCTCCAAGGTTTATTGATCTCTCATTTATCTAAACTCTGAAAATATTTACAAGTCATTTGGTTTATTTTTCAATTATATACTAATTTTTGTTGCTTGCTTTGGTTTTCTGGGTATTGTCTTTCCTGAACTAGGTGAATGAAACATCATCACCGCTGCTACCACCATCACCATCACTGTCTCATCATCTCTAGCATTTAGATAATGCTTTATAGTTTACAAAATGCTTTAGAAACATTTTTGCATTTTATCCTCATAAAAATTCTAGGAGGCAGGTACTATTATTATCTCCATTGAACAGAAAGTAAATTCTGAGAACAGATACTTGTATTCAGATCTTCTCAAACCTTGGCTCAGTGTTTTATCCACTTTACCATACTCTTCACAGTCTTTGCACATAGTGTTCAGTCAATTTATTCCTGTTAGTACAAAAAAAGTAATAAAATAATTTTGAAATTTTAATCAAGGTTATCATGGGCATTTAAAATGTGACAATATAATATTAAGAAACACCAGGTGAAAACCATTTTTTCTGGTTTCCAGTGTTAATTAGTTGCATATTAATTATTGTGGTGTTTTTGGTATTTGCTAGTTTGTTTGTTGTTTATTTTGTTTGTTTAGAAATTATTTCAACCACAGCAACACAGAGGCAAAGGAGTTATGGTGTTTTCCCCAGAGAGATCCGAACCTTGAAACTTTCTGCTGATATTTTTGCTATTTTGCTTATTTGAGCAAAGATGACAAGAAAGGAACAATGTTGTGTGGGTGTTTGTGGCCTTATGTGAATAAGCTATAGGGCTGTCTTTCCCTCATCCCATAAGAAGGCTCAGAAACCCCAGGCTAGAAGAGAAAATATACACAGATACTGACAGGAAGAAACACAGATCAAGTTATATATGACAATAGGGAATCTTGGCAGAACCCACTTCTATTATTCTGTACTTTTGCAGTTTTATCAGAGATGAAGTTAGAACAAGGTTTTCCATTTTCAGACTGGTAAACTTCAGGGAAACTAATTTTGACCTGAAAGATACTGAAAGGAATCTCGGAAATCACTTGATACAAATCCTTCATTTAATAGATGAAGCCACTGAGACTCAGATTGGGGAAATGACTTAGGCAAAGCTCTCTTAGCCAGAAGTAGAACTAAAATCTCTTTCTAATCCATTGCTTTTGTCTTTTTCTAACACATCTATAAAAAATTTATGAGTAGCACAAGGAATAGCAACCCATGATCACTTGAGTTCCCAGTGTTGAGTATACTTACCTTCAAGCAGGCAGATTAAATGAAATCCATTGTTAAACGGACTATCAGTTAACCTATCCTTTAACAGAAAATAGCATACCTAAAACTCATAAAATTCATATAAGGATCTTCAGTACATTAATTTAGATGTTTCTTTAAATGATGCAATTCACATGTTTTTCCCCCCATACATCTTATGTGACTCTCATACATATTCTCCCCTAAGTTTGCCAGAGAGGTCTAACCAACATAACAGCTTTCCTTGATTTCCCCTAACATCCCTAAAATACCATAGGGTATTTTTTTTTACCAATTACATATTTTATTCCCATTCTTCTTCAAAATCAATCATTTGTTGTAGGCTGCTCAGATCCACCATGAGCATCTCCAAAGCCTTCTGTGAGATACTGACTTTTAGTTATTTGGAAACTTGTTTTTCATGTCCTAAACTATATAAGAACAATGGTAGAATTTTGGTATTAAAATATAGAATGCAGTGGGTAGGGGTCATTTCTAGAAGAAATTTGAGGTCCTTAAAGCAACAAGATCAGGCCAACCTAAAACAAGAAAAACAATCACATTTATATAATGCTTTAATGTTTACATGGGTGCTTCAATCACAACTCTATTGATATAAATAGTTCAAGTCATTTAATGTCCCAATTCTTCAGTTTCCTCAACTATACAATGACAATATTAGACTAAATTATCTACAAAGTATTTTCAAGTCTTCACATTCAATGATTTTCCAACATAAAGCATTGCTCAGTATAGGACAATATCTTTTGGTCATGTTTCAATGTCTTTTAAAAAGAAGAACTTCTTTTACACATGCAGGAAATGAGACCAAAAATTCTTAAAGTATTTCCATGGAATTGTGTCCTCAATTTATGGTATATCAACAACTAAGTGAATGCTATGGCTTTTATTTTTCATATCTACTGTGTCTCTGCCTGTGTGCTTCTGAATCTACCCCCCTCTCTCCTAGGGCACCAAGAGGCAAGTAAATATTGATTTGAGATAAAATCAAACTAACGTATTCATTCTGAATGTCATGTTATCTATGGCATCTAAAGTCTAATACAATATTTAAAGAAAAACAAAGGGAGAAAAAGCATTCTGGTGCATCCTAGTGTATCAACATGCCTTGAAATGTTGTGAGTCATTTCAAAATTTGTTGGATATTTTCTTAGGTACTCTTTAAGTTTATTGTGATTGCCATTTCACTACAAGAGATAAACCCCTTCTAAACTTCTCATCATCATTAACATTTCTTTAGTTGTTCATTCCACAAGCTTCCAACTAATTTCTTGAATCATTAAAAAAAAGAAAGAAAAAGAAAATCTGATTGCTTATTGTGCTACTGTCCTAGGCTTTATCTATAAACCTTGTTTTCACTTGTTTGCTTGCAAATAGACCACTGAACACCTTGCAAATTAAGGCAGTTTATTGGCAAGGAAATTAACCTCCAAAAATTGTGCTGGCACCAGCAAACACTACATCATGCCTATGAATTACTAAACAGATTTCTCTAGTGGCTTCTTCCAGATTAGGGATTGTGCACAGCCAGACAGTACTCATTGCTAACCTGTTCCCATCATTGCATTTCAGACTCAGATTTCTCTCTTATTCAGATTTCTGAACTACTATTGCCAGTCATCTTCTTGGAGACAGAAATAGAAATGAAATAGTGTTGTGTCAGAGTTGATGCATCATTTCTGAAAATAGAGTAACTTGAGTCAGGTACCCTAAATGCAATTTATGGGGAGAAGCCATTCTTGTTATTCTCTTACATGATGTCTGTGAGGTAAGCTACAAACTATTTAGCCTGGAATTTAAGTCATTGCACAATCTGGTTCCTGCTACCTTATCAGACTTATTTCAAAATTCTCCTTTTCCAGCTCTCTCTCCCCTTCTTTCCCTCTCTCCCTACCCCTCCTCCTCCTCCTCCTCCTCCTCCTCCTCCTCCTCCTCCTCCTCCTCCTCCTCCTCTTCCTCCTCCTCCTCCTCCTCCTCTTCCTCCTCCTCTTCCTCCTCCTCCTCCTCCTCCTCTTCCTCCTCTTCCTCCTCCTCCTCCTCCTCCTCCTCCTCCTCCTCCTCCTCCTCCTCCTCCTCCTCCTCCTCCTCCTCCTCCTCCTCCTCCTTCTTCTTCTTCTTCTTCTTCTTCTTCTTCTTCTTCTTCTTCTTCTTCTTCTTCTTCTTCTTCTTCTTCTTCTTCTCTCTCTCTCTCTCTCTCTCTCTCTCTCTCTCTCTCTCTCTCTCTCTCTCTCTGTCTCTCTCTCTCTCCTCTCTCTCTTTCCTTCTCTCTCTTTCCTTCTCTCTCTCTTTCCTTCTCTCTCTATCTTTCCTTCTCTCTCTCTCTCTCTCTCTCTCTCTCTCTCTCAGTGTCACTTTCTCTGTCTCTCTTCTTCTTTTCCCCTCCTCTATAAAAATAGGCATAGTCATAGCACTTACTTCATAGAGTTCTTATGAGGATATAATGAGATAACATATCTAAAGTGACATGTGAATCTTAAAGAGCTATATAAATGCTTGCCACAATTACTAGTCTCTCTGTCCTATTTTCCTATCTATGAAATGAAGATAACATCACACTTACAAGATCAAATAACTTAGGTAAAATGTTTTGCAAAACTTAGTGTTATGTAAATGCTATTTTTATTTTTAGTATTATTTTCCAGATAAACTGATGCTGTCTCATTCATTAATCCTGCTTTGATTCCCAGTTGAAAGTAACTTCCCACTCCTCAAATTTGTTATAAAACCTTGACTGATGTTTGTGCCCTTTTCACTTTCTGTCATTCATCATACTTAGCATGGACATTTCATATTCCTCTATAGTGGGATGTAAGTTCCTTGAAGGTAGAAACCATATCACTTTTTTCTTTGTATCTCATGGATTCAATTATCATTCTATTCTGATGATTTTCAAATGGCTTATCCAGCCCTAACCTTTTTTTTTTTTTTTTTTTTTTTTGGTATTATATCTTGAACTTTGAACTGCTTACTTGACATCTTAAAATGGATGCCTCATAAGTATATTAAATTCAACATGTTCCAAATTGAACTCACTAATTTCTACCAAAGCCGTTCTTTCTTCCAAATTCCTCTATAATGTTGAGGCTACCATGCTGAGGTCCTTTGTGTTTATCCAGATTTGTGATAAGTATCACTCTGTCCCTCTCACTTTCTCTCATCACTCATATCCAATCTGTTTCCTGTCAATTTTTACCTTCATAGCATCTTTCCTGAATACCTTCCTATCCCCTCTGACACTGCCTCCATCCTGATGCAGACTTTTACCACTTCATTCTTAGATTATTGGAATAGCTTGCTGGTTAGTAACCCTGCTTCAATTCTTTATCCACTTGATTTTTCAAAGACAGTTCTGACCATTCTTTTCAATTGGATGAACTCCCACTTCTCTCTTGGATAAACTCTTATAGTTATCTATCACTTCCAGAATCAAATATAGAATTTTCTGTTTTGCATTCAGTGCTCTTTACAACCTGGCCCCGTCAAATTTCTAGTTTTCTTGCAACACTCTCTATTCCCTGTGGTCTGCAACTCAGTGACAGGCCTCCTTGTATTTCCTAGAGTCAACAAAATTGCTCAGTGGATAGAGAGCTAGGATTGAAGGTAGGAAGACCTAAGTTTCAATCTTGTTTTAGACACATTGCACTCACTAACCTAGATAAGAAATTTAATTCCTGTATGGCTCAATTTTCTTCAACTTTAAAACAGAGATAAAAATAGCACCTACTTTCAGAGTTCTTATGATAATCAAATAAGATAATATTTATGAACCAGCAAGCACAGTGCTTCAGATATAGTAGGAACAAAACAAATGCTTATTGACTGATCAGTGTTTAATATAATATCTTTTGCAAAGTTAGGTGATTGATGAACATCCCAAGCTCATTCTCTTAAATATGCTTCTCAACTATAGTGGAGACATTAAGTCCCTGTAGGTTACTAGCCTTTATAAACATTGGCTCTTCCTGAAAGGCCCAGGAGGCTTCTTAACAGATATGGCAACACAGTGGGAGAATTCTATAACCGGTAGAGGGTGAGATGCCAGTACTAGTATTTCTTTACTTTTCCTCTATATTCCTGACATCCCATAAGAGATCTCCAATTGATCAATCAATATGTTATATTTTGGCTCGATTATGACATTCATATAGATTTTCCTTTTAATAATATATCTTTATTTACATATCACTTGAATCTTTTTTATTAAAGTTTTTTTTATTTTCAAAAGATATACATGGATAATTTTCAATATTCACCTTTGCAAAACCTTGTGATCCAAATTATTCCCTCCCTTCCCCCCACCTTCTCCCCTAGATGGCAAGTAATTCAATACATGTTAAATATGTGCAATTCTTCTATACATTTGTACAATTATGTTGCAGAATAAAAATCAGATCAAAAAGGAAAAAAAGGAGAAAAAATAAAATGCAAGTAAACAACAACAAAAAAAGTGAAAATACTATGTTGTGAGAAACAGTTCCAACAGTCCTCTCTCTGGTTACAAATGGCTCTCTTCATCATAAGATCACTGGAACTGGCCTAAATCATCTCATTGTTGAGAGGATCCATGTTTATCAGAACTGATCATTGTATAATCTTATTGTTATTGTGTATCTCCTGGGTCTGCTTACTTACCATAGCATCAGTTCATGCAACTCTCTACAGACCTCTCTGAAATCATTCTGCTGGTTGTTTCTTACAGATCAATAGTATTCTATAGAATTCATATATCATAATTTATTCAGCCATTCTCCAATTGATGGGAATCCACTCAGTTTCCAGTTTCTTGCCCCTACAAAAAGGGCTGCCACAAACATTTTTGCACATGTGGGTCCCTTTCCCTTCTTAGTTATCTCTTTAGGATACAAGCCCAGTAAAAACCCTGCTGGATCAGAGTATAAACAGTTTGATAGCTCATTGAGAATAGTTCCAAATTGCTCTCCAGAATGGTTGAATCAGTTCACAGCACCACCAACAATGTATTAGTGCCCCACTTTTCCCATAACTCCTCCAACACTCATCATTATCTTTTTCTGGAATCTTAGCCAATCTGAGATATGGGTAGTTGCACCTAAGGGTTGTCTTAATTTGCCTTTCTCTGATGAATAGTGATTTAGAATAGTGATTTTTTTTCATGCATTTGTCATAATTTGAATTTCTCTGATCAATAGTTATTTAGAGCATCTTTTCATATGACTAGAAATATTTTCAATTTCTACACTATCTGTTCAGATCCATTGACCAGTTGGCAACTGGAAAATGCCTTGGATTCTTATAAATTTGAGTCAGTTCTCTCTATATATTTTAGAAATGAAGCCTTTAGCAGAATCCTTGAATGTAAAATTTTCCCCCATTTTATTGCTTCCCTTCTAATCTTGTCTGCATTGGTTTTGTTTGTACAAAAACTTTTTAACTTTAAGATAATCAAAATTATCTACTTTGTCTTCAATAACGTACTCTAGTTCTTCTTTGGCTACAAATTCCTCCCTTCTCCATAAATATTATTCTTCTATTTTGCTTATAATATCACTCCTTATGTCTAAATCATGAACCCATTTCAACCTTATTTTGGTATATGGTGTTAGATATGGGTTAATACCTAGCTTATGCCATGCTGATTTTAATTTTCCCAGGAAATAGTGAATTCTTATTCCAAAAGCTGGGGTCTTTGGGTTTGTCAGCACTAGATTACTATAGTCATTAACTAATTTGTCCTATAAACTTAACCTATTCCACTGAATGACTATTCTCTTTCTTAGCCAATAACAAATGGTTTTGATGACCCTACTTTATAATAAAACTTTAGGTCTGGTATAACTAGGCTACCTTCATTTGCATTTCTTTCATTAATTCCTTTGAAATTCTTGACATTTTGCTCTTTCAGATGAACTTTGTCATTAATTTTTCTAGCTCTGTAAAATAATTTCTTGGGAATTTGATTGGTATTACATTGTATAAGTAGATTAATTTAAGTAGTGTTGTCATTTTTATTATATTAGCTTGGCCTATCCATATGCACTTGATATTGTTCCTAGAGAATAGATCTGACTTTATTTGTGTGGAATGTGTTTTTTTAACTTTGTTCATATAGTTTCTGATTTTGTCTTGGGTTGTAGACTCCGACTCCCAAATATTTTATATTATCAACAGTTATCTTAAATGGAATTTCTCTTTGTATCTCTTGCTGCTGGACTTTGATAGTAATATATAAAAATGCTGATGATTTATACAGATTTATTTTATATGCTGCAATTTTGCTAAAGTTGTGAAATGTTTCTATTAATTTTTAATTGATTCACTAGGACATTCTAAGTATACCATCATATCATCTGCAAAGAATAATAATTCAGTTTTCTCATTACCTACTCTAATTCCTTTAATCTCTCTTTCTTCTCTTATTGCCAAAGTGAACATTTCTTATACAGTATTGAATAGTAATCATGATACCATGCAACCTCGTTTCACTCCTGATCATAAGATCACTGTTCTAGTTTGTCGCCATTACATATGCTGCTTGCTGATGGTTTTAATTGGATATTACTAATAATTTTAAGGAAAACTTCATTTATTCCTGTACTCTCTAATGTTTTTAATAGGAATGGGTGTTGAATTTTATCAAATGCATTTTCTGCATCTATTGAGATAAGCATATGATTTTTGTTAGTTTGATTATTGATATAATCAATTATGCTAATAATTTTCCTAATATTGAACCAGCCCTGCATTCCTGGTATAAATTGTGCTTGGTCATGTGTAGTACACCGAGGATAACTTGCTGCAATCTCTCTGCTACTATTTTATTTAAGTTTTTTGCATCAATATTCATTAGGAAAATTGTTCTACAGTTTTCTTTCTCTGTATATAGCTTACCTGGTTTAAGTATCTGTGTCCATATCTGGTGTCATAGAAAAAATTTGATAGGATTCCTTATTTCCCTATTTTCTCAGAGAGTTTATATAATATTGGAACTAAATGTTCTTTAAATGTTTGGTAGTATTCACATGTAAATACATCTGGCCCTGGAGATTTTTTCTTAAGAGATGATTAATAGCTTGTTTGATTTCTTTTTTTTAAATGGAACCATTTAAGTAATTTATTTCCTCCTCTGTTATTCTGGAAAATTTATATTAGATTATCTATATATGTATATATGTATATATATTAGATTATCTTTTTTATTGGCATACAGTTGAGCAAAATAGCTCTTAATTATTGCTCTCATTTCCTTTTCATTGGTGGAAAGTTCGCCATTTTCATTTTTTGATACTAACAATTTAATTTTCTTCTTTCCTTTTTCTAATCAAATTAACTAAAGATTTATATATTTTGTTGTTTTTTTTTTCTTTAAACCAGCTTTTATTTTTTGTTTATTAGCTCAATAGTTTTTTTTCTTCTTAAGAGTTCTTTCCTTTTTACCTTTTTATGCTTCTTGTGAGTTCTGTATTTATAGATCAATATTTTTTGTTCAGCTCTGGCCTTTTCATCAGAAATAAATTAAATTCACTTGTACCATTGAATTTCCATCTTCTCCCTGGAAGATAATGCTCAATTTTGCAAGATAGTTTGACTCTTGGCTACTATCCAAGTAACTTTACCTTTCAAAATATCAGATTCCAGACTCTGTGATCTTTTAAAGTGGAAGGTGCTAGGTCCTGGGTAATCGGGATTGCAAGTTCTTGATATTTGGATTGGGTTTTTTTTGGCTGTTTGCAATATTTTCTCCTTGATCTGATAATTCTGAAATTTAGCTAAGAGATTCCTTGGAGTTTTCATTTTGGGTTCTCTTTCAGGAGGTGATTGGTGAAGTCTTTCAATGGTATTTTGCCCTCTGGTTCTAGGACATCAGAGCAGTTTTCCTTGAAGATTAATTGAAAGATTATGGATGTCTAAATTCTTTCTTCATTAAGCTTCATTAGGAAGTTCATTAATTCTTATACTGTCTTTCTTAAATCTATTTTCTAAGTCAGTTGTTTTTCCAATAAATGTTTTATATTTTCTTCTATATTTTTGATTTTGTTTGACTGATTATTGAAGCCTCATTGAGTCATTCATTTTCATTTGTTAAATTCTAATTTTTAGTGAATTATTTTCTTCAGTTACCTTTTTTTAGCTCCTTTTGCATTTGACCAATTGAATTTTTAAATGAGTATTTTGTTCAATGGATTTTTTTTCCCATTTCACAAATTCTTGTTTTCAAAAAGGTGTTTCTTTTCTCCCTCTTGTCAAATGTAGTTTGTAAGGAATTATCTGCTTTTTTTCATTTCACTAAATGCATTTTGTAAGTAGCTTTCTTAAGATAATTTCTGTGTTTCCTTTTCCAAATTCTCCCACGATATTTTCATTTCCCTACCCATTTTTCTTCTAACTCCTTTGGGGCTTCATCTGGAGATGATTTGCTTTTAGTGTTCTCAGGCTTTGAGATCTATTCTTCTCTCTCTTCATAGAAACTATCCATGGTCAGAGTTCTTTTCACATTTTCACTCATTTATAAAAAAAAATAAAAATAAAAAAAGATTGAGGTCTGCTCTCAAAATAAAGGCGAGAGTATCCCAAGCTTCCTCTACAGATGACAGTAGCTGGGCTGAGTGGTCCTGCTGACTTCGGGTGCTGCGTGGGCATGCCCCAGTACCCCATTATTCTGGGGTTCAGAGGCTTACTATTTGCCTTTTGCATTTGTGTTGTATATTTCACAGTTAATATGCTAATCCACTGGTTTATAATGACGACAGAGTAGCAAACGCTGAAGTATTTTGTCTAAGAGACTCTTCCTGGCATGCAAATGCCACACTACCCTGGGTCTCTGTGCTTCTCTGAGCCACATCCCCCACCACCTTATTGAAATTGACCTTTTCTGAAGTTCTTCCAAAAATATCTTCTATTGGAAATGTGTTACACTCCAAATATTTGTGGATTCCATCACTCCAAAACCAGTTTAAAAGCTTGATATGGTGTTGATCTGAAGGACTTAAATAAAGAGCTTAAATAAAGACATGTCTCCTCTACATCATCCTGGCTCTGCCTCCAACACCACATTGTGGAACTCATTCAGTGGCATTCTTTTTATCAAGTGACTTTGGGAATGGGTGATATATCTGGGTCAAGACACCACTGCATCTACAGCTATATCTAGGTATCTGAATCTATATCTATATCTATAGAGAAGGAGAGAGAAAAGAGAAAGAAGAGAGAAAGAGACAGAGAATAGAAGGAAAGAGGGAAAGAGAAAGAAAAAAAGAGAGGGGAGAGAGAGAGAGAGAGAGAGAGAGAGAGAGAGAGAGAGAGAGAGAGAGAGAAAGAAAGAGAGAGAGAGAGAGAGAATCACTAGCATAGAGTACTCAGAGAAGCCAAGGTTTTTCCTTAAAAATTATTTTTATGAATAAAGGGCTGAATTTCTTTTTTTTTTTTAATTTTTTATTTTATTTTATAATTATAACATTTTTTGACAGTACATATGCATGGGTAATTTTTTACAACATTATCCCTTGCACTTACTTCTATTCAGATTTTTTCCCTTCCTCCCCCAACCCCCTCCCCCAGATGGCAAGCAGTCTTATATATGTTAAATATATTACAGTATAATTTAGATACAATATATGTGTGTAGAACTGAATTTTTTGTTGCACAGGAAGAATTGGATTCAGAAGGTAAAAATAACAGTTTACATTCATTTCCCAGTGTTCCTTTTCTGGATGTAGCTGGTTTTGTCCATCATTAATCAATTGGAATTGGATTAGCTCTTCTCTATGTTGAAGAAATCCACTTCCATCAGCATACATCCTCGTACAGTATCATTGTTGAAGTGTATAATGATCTTCTGGTTCTGCTCGTTTCACTCAGCATCAGTTGATGTAAGTCTCTCCAAGCCTCTCTGTATTTCTCCTGTTGGTCATTTCTTATAGAACAATAATATTCCATAACATTCATATACCATAATTTACCCAACCATTCTCCAATTGATGGACATCCATTCATCTTCCAGCTTCTAGCCACTATGAAAAGGGCTGCCACAAACATTTTGGCACATACAGGACCCTTTCCCTTCTCTAGTAGTTCCTTGGGGTATAAGCCCAGTAGTAGTATGGCTGGGTCAAAGGGTAAGGGCTGAATTTCTTAAGGAACATTTGCAACCTACCTTGTTCATTCTATTATGTTTCCCTCTCCACTTTCTAAATTCAGTCTTAGTCTTTCCTTTCAATTGTGCTCTCTTGAAATTTCCTCTATTGTAAAGGCAATGTTTCTTATATCTATTAATTTTTCCTTTCTCCTGTAAACATTATATCTTAATATTCTTTCCAGAAAAGGTTGTTATCTGACACATGGGAGGAGGAGGAAATGGCATAGGCTAGCCTCAAGATCTACCCTCCATTTGCTGCTATTGTTCAGAGCTAAATATCCTCCTTAGTTATATACTTATTTATTGTCCAGAGTTTTTGTTATCAGTTATGAACCACAAGATCAATTGGTCAATAAACATTTATTAAGTGATAACAGACATACCTAGCTTTATTTCATTTTGTTTTGTTGCACCTCACAGATACTGTTATGTTGTTGTTGTTGTTTTGTTGTTACAAATCTAAGTTTCATGGCAACCATGTGTTGAGCAAGTCAATCAGGGCCATTTTTCTAACATCATGTGCTCATGTGGTATCTCTGTGTCTCATTTTGCTAATTCTCACAATATTTCAAATTTTAAAAATTATTATTTGTTTTGTTGATCTGTGATCAGTTATCTTTGACATTATTACTGTAATTGTTTTAGGGTGCTACAAACTGGAACTGAATGAAATAATGAACTGAATCAATAAATACTAAGTGTATCCTACTTCTACTTGTTTCACTCCCCACTGTGTCCCTGTTATCAAGCCTATCTGTTCCCTAAGACAGATAAATATTTAAATTATTATGATTATCATTCTCTACATGTTCAAGTGAAAGAAAGAATCAATCTGGGGGCCAGACTTCATTGTCTTATTTTAAGAAATTGCAACAGTCACTCCAACCTTCAATAACATCCACCCTAATCAATTAGCACTCATCAACATTAAGACAAGATTCTCCACTAGAAAAAATGATTACAACTTACAGAAAGTTCAGATGATGGTTAGCATTTTTTAACAATGAAGTATTTTTAATTAAGTTCATGGCATTTTGGGTATGCTATTATACACTCAATAAGCTACACCCTAGTGTTAACATAATTTTTATATGAACTGGAAAACTGAAACATTAACGTGAGTCATTTTGTTGCAATGATTTGAAACTGAACCCACAAGATCTCAGATAAGTTTTTTGACATCCCAAGCATTGGGAAAGTTAAGTCATTGAATTCAAGAAGCTTTCAATCTAATGGGGGATGATAAAACATAAAAGGAAATTTAAAAGCAAGGAGAGAGACATTTAGAAATGTAATAGGATGGAGTCAGATCAATGAGGACTTCTGGTGGGAAATGAAGAATTGGTTGACCTGGGAAGCTCTTTAAATAGAGACTTTGGAAGTAGTTCTTTGTTCAGAACTACTTATCAGAGATGAATGCATTAAGTGTATTGTTGGCCTATGAGCATCAAAGTTGATGAAATCTCAAAAGATGATGAATTTCCTGAAAACATGATTATAATGAAGTCCAGTCCAAGGAGTGCAGCTCCTCTAATTAATCAGCAAGTATTTAAGTGCCTAAGTTCAGTACAAACCTCACAATTTTTTATATCCCATATCTGACTTTCAGATAACTAGTCTCCCAATTTCTTAATCTCAGTTCTAACTCCTTTGTCTCTTGTAACCCTCAACTACATTATCAAAGTAATCATACCTTAGACTTCTGTGAGCACCCCGCCTTCTGTTCTGAGTACTAGAATTTCTAAGTTATAGCTGTGACAGATATGCTTTGTAAATCTTTGTATGATAGAGAAAAAATAAATATTCTTTGGCCTCTAGAAGTTGAATTTCCATCCGTAAGAAAATTATGTTTCCTCAAAAAGCATATTGGCATAGAATAACTTAACTTTCTTAACTATACTTTTTATGGTAGCCAAGTGGTATAGTGAATAGAGCTTTAGACTAATAGTCAAGAACTCAGTTCAGATCTTATCTCATACATTTATTTATTATGTAACCCTGGACAAATCATTTAACCTCTGACTGCTTCATCTGTAAAATGAGGATAATTATGGTACTTACTTCCCAAGGTTGTTATGATGAAAAATGAGATAATATTTGTAAATCTTTAAATGCCATACAAATGCTAGCTATTATTATAAATTCTATACCAGTTTTAAAAGTCTCAAGAATATTTCATTTCTGCATTTTCCCACTTTTAATGAACAAGGATATAAAATTCAGATTGTTTAAATGCAAAGACTAAAAGAAGATAGTTCTTTTTATCAATTTTAACAGACTGATAATGGATAACACATGGATGGGCAAATAAATGATAACCTAAAATAAGGCATCCAGCATGGAGATCCCATTCTTCAGTGAAAAGTAAAGGAGAAAAAATAATGTGGCAAAAAACAGGTTGGCAGATGATCATCATCACAGAAATCTATTCCTCTACTTAATAGCAAAATCTAGTCATTGGGCTGAAGAGATCTCATTTGACACTAAGATGAGGACTAACATATAAAAATGGAAGCTTCTATCCTTAGCTTCTAGACCCTCAATTTTATACCTGGACAAGACAATTCAGCAGCATAATCTCACATATCATGCTGTGAGCAGATACAATACTGTACACTATACATGAAAATTAGAAAGTTTTGAACAAACACAACCAATACAATGATATATAATACTGTATAGTGTCTGTAATTCTAGTTTATGGGAAGACTCAAACAAGAGACACACAAAATAAGAAAACATGCTTCAATTTTTTTTCCATCTCTATCAATGGAAAAATGCTCACATAAGACAAATCATAGATCCCTTGAAGTATGTATCTATACATAATCAGGGAAGTAGATCCCTAAACATCTTCAGAATCTGGAAAAATATTTACTCAGAAAGAGAATCATCACACCATTTTAGTGAAAAGCACTTGGCAACTATATTTCAATGGCTTTTTTAGATAATTTATCTTATTTTCTATTTAATTATTATATTTCTATAGCATTGTATTTTTGTATAGTGTTTTTACATATCATCTCATTTGATTCCACAATCATCCTGGAACTATTTTATAGAAATGACATAGAAAGGTAAACTGCTTCACAGAGTCATAACCTTTAGAACTGGAAATAAAATTTGAGATACCCCCCCCCCTCTTGATCACAGGAATAAAATGAATAATTTTGATGATATGAAAGTTAGAAAGTTTTGGACAAACTCAACCAAAGTAGCCAAAATTAGAGAAATGGATGGAAACTTAGAACCAAAAAAATTATAGGCAGTGTCTCTGTTTTAAATATATCAGAAATTAAGACAAATTTGTAAAAATAAGAGTCATTCACCAATTGATAAATGATCAAAGGATATGAAGAGACGTTTAAAAAGGTTTTACAAATATATATTTATTATTTAAAAATACATAGAAAAAAACAAAATAGAAAAAGAAAAGCAGAAAAGAAAAAAAATTAAATGTCATATGCCCAACAGAATATCAGGGAGGATTAACAATATGTAACAATAAATTTTCATTTCAAGAAGACATATATAACAGTAGAAGAGATTATATATTAATAATTGTCCATCTTTTCTTCATTTCTTTGTAGGCTATTATTTTTTGTTCCTTCTGTGCACTTTATACTTTATCCTTTTTTCTCTTTTCATTTCCTTCCCTACTTCCCCCAAGCATGGGGGCATATGTGTGTATTCATTCACATTCACATGTATATAATGTAGTATAGCTAACATATAATGTAGATTTCTCTTATTGAATTTTTGGCTTGTCTGAGATCAATGATTACTAACCCTATTTGTTTTACAGAAAGGTTAACTGTCTTGTTCAAGAAGGTGGCAGAGCCAGGACTCACACCAATTTGCCTTTGTCATAACCTTTAAAACTAGAAGATAAATTTGATGTTCATTCTTATATATTAAATTTTCTGTTGAGTTCAGGTTTAGTTGAGACAAAGTACTGAAAATCTAAGAGTCTGTTGAATGTCCATTTGTTTTTACTCAACATATACCGACTCACACACACAGACACAAAGACACACACACACACAAACACACACATACCAGGAAAGATTAGCACCCTCCAAAATCAATAAAGAAATAAAAGATAGAGGTATACATATATACATACCTACATATATATGTGTATATATAGATATTTTATATCTACATATAGATATAAAATACACACATGTGCATGTGTGTGTACAAATGCACATAGTTACTTATTTTAAAAATTCCTGATGTGAATGGGTTTTCACAACGACCAGCCCTCCTCCCCATTTTAATGCCTCTGTTTCAGTTCTTCCTCTGTATTTGATTTATAAAGCATAATTGCTATTTTACCTTTTCTAAGACAGTTTTGCTTTTCTAGACATTTTTCTTAGTCAGATGATATAGAATTCTGGCCCAGTCTTTCTTTCTTTTGAATTACCTAAATACTGATGTCAATCTTAAACATATGGATTACATTTCGATATAAAAAAACATAAACAACTTGTCCTTGGTGAGTTTCTTGAAATTAATTGTTTATGTTGGCTCTTACATGTTAAATTTTCTATTGAGTTCAGGTTTGGATAAAACAAAGTCCTGAAAATTTGTGAGTTTGTTGAATGTCCGTTTTTTTTCACAATCAATATTATGGTTACTTTTGCTGGATATGATATTTTTGGCTATAGGCCTTGTTCTTTTGATCATCATTATGCATTTTTTCAGGACCTGCGGTCTGTTATTTTCGCTATTGATGAATCCTGTACAATTCTAATTGTAGCTCCAGAATAATTAAATTGTTTTTTATTTGTTTCTTTTACAGTTTTCTCTTTGATCTAGAGGTTTTGAAATTTGGCAATAATAAATATGGACAACTATGTACTTATTGATCTAGTTCAATTTCGTGGGTAGATCTCGCATTTAGAATGTAAGACTCTCAACCAATGAGGATGAGAGTCAGTGGTGGGAGGGGGTGTTTTGCTTTTGGGATTAAAGGTGCTGTCCTGCCCACAGGAGGCTCTTCGCTTTCTCTCTGCTTGATTGTCTGCTCCAAGGGTGGGACGCCCTTCTCGCTAGAATGTAAAATAAACTTTGATTTTCTCTAAAAAAAAAAAAAAAAAAAAAAGAAAAAGAAATTTGGCAATAATATTCCTGAGTATTTTCCATAAAGGATCCCTTTGAAGTAATTATCAGTGAATTTTTTAAAAAATTTCTACTTTCCCCTCAAGTTCTATTACTCCAGGACAATTATCTTAGATTATTTCTTGTATTATTGTGTTAAAATACTCTTTTGGTCACAGTTTTCTGGTAGTCCAATTATTCTTATGTTTTCTCTTCTTGATCTGTTCTCCAGATGTGTTGTTTTTCTTAAAAGATGTTTCACATTCTTTTCTATTTTTTTCATTTTTTTATATTTTGTTTTATTTCTTGGTCTCCTATAGCTGCAATGACTTCTGCTTGACCAATTGTATATTTCTTTCTTTCTTTCTTTCTTTCTTTCTTTCTTTCTTTCTTTCTTTCTTTCTTTCTTTCTTTCTTTCTTTCCTTCTTTCTTTCTCTTCCTGAGGCAATTGGGGTTAAGTGACTTAGCTAGGAAGTGTTAATTATCTGAGGCCAGATTTGAACTCAGCCAATTCTAATTTTCAAATATATATATGTATATTCTTCTTTAAGGCTGTTATCTCCTTTTCTAGTTAATTAACTTTTTCATAATTTTCTTGTTTTTCTTAGATAATTCTTTCTTTCTTTTTTAGTTTATCTCAATCTCTCTCATTTGATTTTTAAAGGGTTTTGGGTTTTTTTGAGTTCTTTTATAAATTTATAAATACTTCATGGGCTAGTAGTCATTTAACATTACTCTTTGAGGTAGAAGAAGCTTTTTTTTTTTTTTTCTCTTACTTCCCTATTTTATCCTGAAGATGAACCCTGGTCTCCTCTATTCCCATAATAGTAGGTTTCTATATTTGGATTCTTTTTTCTTTGCCTGTTCACCTTTTTTAAAAAAGAGAACTATATTAGTGTAAGCACCTCCAATCCAAGAATGGGAAAGAGGGATGGTACCTCTGATTGCATTTTAGCTCTTCCATTTGACCTGGAACCCCAAAGAAAAAACTCCAAACCTCTTGCAAATTCCCATTGACAGAACTCCCCAGCTCAACCACTTCTGCACTTAGTGGATGTGCTAGCTCCTTCTTGCCTAGGGCCCATCTCAGCCTGACAGCTGGGCCTGGCATTCCTTATCCAGAGAGGCACTCTTAGTCCAATAAGATTCAGACCCCCAACTACCCAGGCTATCTGGGTGGTGAAAATTCTTGCAGTTAGGGCTGAGACTTCTTCTCACCTCAGGTAGCCCCAGAATTGCTGCTTATTATATCTGTTGAACTACTTGGAATTATTTACACTTAGTTATACTCATGATTTGGGGGTATTTTTTCAGGTGTTAGCAGGTTGTCCCAGGACCTACTAAAAGTCTACTTAAAGTCTTATTTGTTTTTCATTGATCTATGTTCTCCTGAAGTGTAATTTGTTCTAATTAGAGGGGTGGAGGGTGGAATCTGGAAAGCTTTGAATTTTCTGACCTACTTAGCCATTTTCTCAGAACCTGCCTTTTTTTTTTTTAATTTTCAAAATTTTTATTTTCCCCACTTACATGCAAAAGCAACATTTTGGGTGAGTTATTCACCTTTTTTTTTTTTTTTAACATATTTCCAATCATATTGGGAGAGAAGAGGTTAAAACAATAGGGAAAAGCCATGAGAGAAAAAAGAAGATAAAGAAAAAAAAAAATAAACAAGTATATGTTGATTTATATTCAATCTCCATAGTTCCTTTTCTAGATGCAGATGGCATTTTCTCTCCAAAAAACAAAACTGACCATGTATTAGGGCATAAAAACCTCAATATCAAATGCATAAAGGCAGAAATAATAAATGAATTTTTTCAGATTATGATGCAATAAAAATCAAATCCAATATAAGGCCAGCAGAAAATATACTAAAAGTTAATTGTAAATTAAATAATCTAATCCTAAAGAATGAATGGATGAAAGAGCAAATCATAGTCACAATCATTAATTTTATCCAAGAAAAATGACAATAATGAGACTTCATACCAAAATTTATGGCATATAGTCAAAGCAGTTATAAGGGGAAATTTTATATTTGTAGATGTTTACTTGCATAAAATAGAGAGAGATCAATGAATTGGGTTTACAACTAAAAAAGCTAGAAAAAGAATAAATAAACAACTCTCAAATTTGAAATTTATTGATGTCCTCTTTCTCTATTTTATTCATTTAACTACAGAAATATAAAATTTCACCTAATAACTGCTTTGACTGCATACCATAGGTTTTGTTATAGTGTCTTTTAGTCATTTTCTTGCATGAAATTATTGATTGTTTCTATGATTTGTCACACAAGTATTTTTCCAAAGAAAAAAGTCAAAGCTATTCATAGTTTAAGAAAAAAATGCTCAAAATCACTAATAGATCAAAATTAAAATAATTCTGAAATACTACCCCATATTTATCATACATATCACAACATATCACAAAGGAAAGTGACAAATGCTACAGAAGTTAACAGTGAAAAAATAGATACATTAATGCAGGGCTTTTAAAACTCTTTGCACTCTTCATTAACTACAGAAAATAGGTACAAAATTAAACATTTGCTGCTAATAAATCATAATTTCCTCACTTCTAAATTCAGTTACATGACCCCCAACTTGAGGAATCACAACTCACAGTAGAAAAAACTGCACTAATATACAGTTGGTAGAAACTTTTTAATGCACTTTGCCATTTACATTCCTTGTATGGGAGAGCTCATTCCATTCATATTCACAGTTAAGATTACCAGCTCTGTATTTCCCTCCATCCTACTTTCTCTTCTGTTTATACTTTTGTTCCTGTTTTCCACCCTGTTCTTAGTAGTGTTTTGATTTTTTGGACCCATTCTATCCACTACCTTATCTCCTATCACCTCTCCCCCTTCTTTTGTGTTTTTAATCTACCCAATCACTATATTATCTTCTATCATCCTCCCTCTTTCTCTTTTTTTTCCCCTAATGTTTCTTCCCTGCCTTCTATCCAGCCCCTCCCTTTTCTTTTCTCTTTCTCCTCCTACTTCTTTACAAGGTTAGATAAATTTCTATACTCAACTGAATGAGTAAATTATTCACTCTTAGAGTCACTACTGATGAGATCAAGCTTCAGACAATACTCATTCCCCCTTCCTTCTTCTCTCAATTGTAATAAGTTTTTATACCTCTTCTTGCAATCTAATTTATCCTTTTTTTTCTTCTTCCAATCCAGATCTTTTTCTACCCCTTTATTCCTTTTTCTTTGATATCTTCACATTAGAGTCTATTTACAATCACACCTTCTTGTTTATGTAATGCCACCTTCCATCAGCTCTAGTAACAGATACAATTCTCTAGAGCTACAGATCATTTTGCCATATAGCAATGTAAACAGTTTAACTTTAAATGATACATATTTCCCCAGTTTATCTTTCTATGCTTCTTTTGAATCCTTTGTAGATTAAATTTTCTGCTTAGTTTTGATTTTTTCAATAGAAATGATTGAAAGTCTCTTCCTTTACTTAAGATCCATTGAATTATTGCTTATAATCCAATGCCCTTTGCCTTCCAGAATATGATATTCTAGACCCTTTGATTCTTTATTGTAGAAGCTCCCAAAACCTGAAGGGTTAATTGAGGGAGGAGATGGGAAATGCTCCTGTTGCTCAGAATTGTACTTAACTCCATTGTTAACTGATTCATCCTTTTCACCTTGTTTAGTTGTCAACTCTCCCTCTTGCTCCTTCTTCTTTTTCCTTATTCTATAACTTATATAATTTCCTAAAGCCAGTTGAATTATATTGTAAGTTTGAAGTATGTCTTTGGAAATTGAGTTAGGCCCATTTTTGTTGTTATATTGACAAAATTGCTCTCCTACTAATTTCCATTCCTCTAGTTCCAATTCTTTTTCCAGAGAAAAACAAGGACATATGACCTGCACAGTTTTTAAAAGTTCAGTGATCTCCTCCAAAATTATAATCAATCCTTGGCTTTTCATAACCTTGACAATGCTCTCTAAACATTTTCCTTGAACAGAAACAGAAGGCTGTTTTCTAAAAATTTGCCCCATTTTGCTGAAATTCTACTTTAGCTCTTTAACAAAGTTTACTTGTTACTCATGCTTATTTCTGGGTCAGAGAGGCTTTTCCACTGGAATCAGGATCTTTTCTGTCCCTATTCAGGCGCCAAAATGTCAAGGTCTGGGCTAGCTCCTCTTAAGGGCTCAGAATAATTCCTTGCCCTACATTTGGGTGCCAAAATGTAAAGTTCCGTCTCTCAATTGTAATCCTTTTCTGGGAGGAGGTTTCTTTTCTGTATAATCTTTTCTCTGTGAACAGGTTTCTTGGGAGGCTTCTGGAGCCTCCAGCCAGAGTGAAGGTAGAATCTTGAATCCTCTTCTTCCTGAATCCTGGCTCTGAATCTCCTCCAGCTTCCCTAAAGTTCTCTCCCAAAGTCTTGTCCTTCCCCAATCACGAATGACTTTCCTTCCAGACTGCCCCTCCTTTTATCCTTCCAGAGAATGGGCTTGTGGGTACTCCAGGGGCTTGCGAGAACTCCTTGCTGACTAATAAGCAAGTTCCTTTAAAGTATTCCTTCAAAGGTGTAAACTCTCTTAAAGATTTGAACTAAAGGTGTGAACTCTGAGGTAGATAATTGTTGAGTACCAACTTAGCACTTAGTAAGAACCTAACATTTTTCTAATCAAATTTATCAAGGGTTTATCTATTTTGTTCATTTTTTCATAGAACCAAATCAGTTTTATTTATTAATTTAATAGTTTTTTTTTAACTTTCTATTTTATTAATTGTGCCTATGATTTGCTGTTTCATCTATTTATTCTTAAGATGAGATTGGTTTCCAATTACTTTTTGGTCTATTTTCCCCTGGCTTATTATTGAATGTAATTTTTTTGCCCTGTGATCTGAAAAGGATGCATTTACTGTTTCTACCTTTCTGCATTTGAATTTGAGGTCTTATGTCCTAATATATGGTCAATTTTTGTATAGGTTTCATGCAGTGCCAAAAAGAAAGTATACTCCTTTCTGTCTCCATTTAGTTTTCTCCAAAGATCTATCATACCTAACTTTTCTAGTGTTCTATTTACCTTTTTAACTTCTTTTTTTATTTATTTTGTGGTATGATTTCTCTAGTTCTGAGAGTGCAAGATTAAGATCTCCCACTGTTACAGTTTTGCTGTCTATTTCTTTTTATAACTGTCTTAACTTCTCCTTTAGGAATTTAGATGCTATACCACTTGGTGTGCATATATGTTTAGTATTGATATTGCTTCATTATCTATGTTACACTTTAGCAAGATATAGTGCCCTTTCTTATCTCTTTTAATTAGATCAATTTTTGTTTTGCTTGATATGAGATCAAGATGGCTATCCCTGTTTTTTTGACTTCACCTGAAACATAGCAAATTGTAATTCTGCCTTTTCCCTTTACTCTGTATGTATCATCCTGCTTCAAGTGTGTTTCCTATAAACAACATATTGTAGGATTCTGGCTTTTAATCCAGTCTGCTATTCACCTCCACTTTATGGGGAAGTTTAACCCCATTCACATTTATGGTTAAAATTACTAAATCTGTATTTCCTGCCATCTTGTTAAACTCAGATTATGCTTTTTCTCTTTTCTTTCCCTCTTACCCCCCTCCCCAGTCTTAAAATTATGAGCACTAGTTGCTTCATGCATCCTTCCCTCTCTAGGATTCCCCCCCCCTTAGAGTCCCACCCCTTTTCTTAAACCATTCCCTTACAATTTCTGTATTCCCTTCTATTTAGCCTACACCTTCCTTTTTCACCTTTCCTCTCCCACTTTTCAATGAGGTAGGAGAAGTTTCTCTGTAAACCAAATATATCTAATATTTTCTCCAAATCTGATGAGAAAAAGATTAATTTAGTGTTCATTCCCCCTCCCTTCTTTTCATCAAATTTAATAGGTTTCCTTTGACTCTTCATAGGATGTAATTTCCCTCATTTTACCTCCACTTTTCCCTTTTTCTGGTACAATCCCTTTTCTACCAAGGGTAAAGGAGAGCTCAGAAAGACACGTTAGTCCTCTCCACCATCTTGGCTCCATCCCATTATTTAATCTCAAATCATATACTCTGCATTCAGAGGTACAATTGGGAAAAACAACTAAATATTATTCCAAAGTAGGAAACAAATTAATTTCCCAAGAAGCCCAAAACATGTTTTCTTCAGAACTGCTCTAGTATACAGTTGACAGTCATTCATATTGAAGGAAAAGAGAGCAAGACCACATAACACAATGTCAGACTTTAAAATCATAGGATGTGAAAAACAGTCTGTAAATATGTTGTTGTTTTTTTAAATCATTGGCCATACCACATGGCTGTCAAAAATTCTAGAAGTCTAGATCTATGATAAAAAACTCTACTTTTTTTTGTTCCTACCCTTTCTGAAACATCCCCTCTTTTTTAGTTAGCCCTTAATTAGATTGGAAATAGCAGAAATTCACTGAAATTTTTTTATTGCCTAAGGATAATTCAACTACAGAAAGTTAGTAATAAGCAATGCTTTTTTTTTTAAATCATCAATAATTCATGAAAATTGTTCTAAAGTATAAAGGAATTGGGCTATATCTCATTGAAGGTCACAAACACTGTTGAAATTTCACATTGTTTACATGTTCAGAATGACAACTGTAATAACTTCACAGTGATATCACATATATTCTAATGTGAGTACCCACAGTCCATTCCTTTATCAAAATACTATTTAAATTGCTTGCAAGATATCACATACCTCATGATATTAGTCCTTTTTGAGAACAAACAACAGACAACAACAATAATCTCAATAATAAAGTGTAATAGTGCCTGGAGCCAGAAAGACTCATTATCTTCCTGTATTCAAATTTGACCTCAAACAATACTTACTATTTATGTGATCTTGGACAAGGCCTTGTTCACCTCAATTTTCTCATCTGTAAAATGACCTGGAGGAGGAGATGGCATCTTTCCCCAGACAACCCAAAAGGGGTCAGGAAAAATTGCAGGTGGCTGAAAACAACTGAATTACAATAGGTATTTATTTAGAAATATATTTTCTCCTCCATAAGAATCTAAATACCTTGGAAGTAAGGACTGGTTTTGCTTTTTCTTTGTATTGTCAACACAAAGCAGAATGCTTGCACAAAGTACTCAATTAATGTTTGTTGATTGAATGAAAAATCATAATTTTGTGACACATTACTAAGAATAAAAAGAAAGACCTAGATCATTGGAGTATTAATTAGGGACTAGTGATCATTTTAATGGCAATATATGCAAATGACAAACAAAATGATTTCAAATGTTTTTATGCCCTGGGTTCTTTTTGTCAGTTTGGTGAAATGTATGTACACCTTTCCAGAATAATGTTTTTACATAAAACATAAAATCACAAAGATGATTTTAAGTATCAGATTCCCCATGGCACAAGTGGTTATTGTGAAGATTAAATGAGATATTTATAAAACACTTAATATAGTGCCTGGTACTAAATAAATGCTAATATCCTTCCTTTTTTATAACAGAAGGTAATATTTCTATTAACTTAGTTCAATTATTACTGCCAATGATTATTTATGTGTCTTTTAAGGTTAGTATTGCTTTTGTGTATAGGAAATAAATAGCTGTTCCATGCCTGCTTCATATTATACATTGAATTTTGCTCTCATTTGGGGGAGTCTCTAAATATAACTAAGCTAAAGTGAATTTTCTATGGGGTATCAGCATGGGGGAATCTAATAAGTAAAAGAATATAAGAAAACAGACCTTATAGTAAAGGTCAGGTTTCCTGTGCCAGAACATATGTACATGATGTGAGCACGTAGATCCTTAATGAAAATGAAAAATGTGTATAGTGTCTAAGCCCTTGAGCCTAGTAGAAGTTCTTATTGCTAGATAAGGATATACTGAAATCAACAAATTACTGATTAAAATATGCTCCTTCTGTTAAGAAGAAAATATGATTTCTATACCCCAACTGGAAACCATTTAAATAAAATGATCATTTATAAACTGGCTATGCTAATACTACACAATTTTTTCAGTGGAGTGATTTGAAATGATACTGCATTTGGATAAAATCTTTCTAATTCTTTTACTTCCTAATTTGAATGAAACAGAAGGCAGCACAACGTCTTTTATCCTATATCTTCAAATATTGAATAGAGACAGCTGAGGTGGTGGATGGTGCACAATACAAGCAAGATTTTGTTGTATATATGCATATGTATTTGTTTTAAGTATTTTAAATGTTATTTTTGAACATGTGTCAAATATGTGACAAGGCCCTTGGATGTAATATCACAAACACACAAAAAGAGATTTTTAAAAATGTTCCTTTTTAACAAAAATTATCTATTCACAAAAAAATTAAATAGCAACAACCTAATTTCTTGTATATTGGGTTATCGTGCCATGGGTTCAGTGAAAAAATTATTTACTTTCCCATGATGCCATGTGTTTCATATGAGACCATTGATAGAAGAAAACTAAGAACTCACTTTTCAATGACTCTGTCCCCAGGGTACTGTTACTTGGAGGAGTGCAAAGATTGCCAGGATCAAGGAAAGAATTACACAACCAGAGCTATTTGGTAGTCAATTACAAATTTGGAAAGAGGAATAGCACAGTACCAAATAGAATCTAAGGCAAGCAGAGCATGGAATCCATGAAAATCTGACTGTACTAGGGCAAAGACAGAAAGAGACAGAATGGGAGCTGAGAGGGAACACAGATGCTATCTTCCCCAAAGTTCTCCAACTCCACCCATGCTCCAATAATCTCTGGTATGGGCACTGTGCATTTTGTTCCTTCCTATTAGGCTCAGAGTCAAGTTCAATTTTTGTACTAATGTCTTTTGTAACAAATATAAGCTTTGTGTTCAAAATTCATAGGCATCTGACAATATGTTCAAAACAGAAATTGCTCTATTTCCTCATAGAACTATTTCTCTTCTGAACTTCCCTGTTCCTGTCTAGAGTACCATCATCCTTCTAGTCACAAATCTTTTCAAACTCAATGTTAACTCCTTATTCTCATTTATCTCACACATCTTATTAGTTCCATTTTTTACTCTATCCCCCATAATGTTGTTGTTGTTCAATCATTTCAATCAAGTCTGACTCTGTGGGGGGATTTCTTGAAAAAAATACTGGAATGGCTTACCATTTCCTTCTCATTTTACAGATGAGGAAATTGAGGCAAACAGGCTTAAGTGACTTGCCTGGAATCATATAGCTAGTATGTAAGGTTGGATTTGAAGTTAAGTCCTCCTGGCTCCAAGGTCATATTCTATCCACTGTGCCACTTATCTGCCACAATAATTTCTAGGATCAAATATAAATTCCTCAGTTTTATATTCAAAGCCCTTTCCAATCTTATTTGGCTCTTTCCAATCTTCTTACATATTACTGTCCTCCATGAAGTTTAGTGGTCCAGCAATACTGGCCTATTGGTGGTTCCTTATATATGATGCTTCATTTCCCATGTTAACATTTTTGGACTGTCTTTCCCCACGTCAGGATTGTTCTTCACTTTTTCCTTTTAGAACTTCTAAATTCCTTCAGGACTCAGCTCTCCTCTAGAAGGTTTCCTAGATTCCTAGTCCCACAACCACTAATGCCTTCTCCTCTAAGGCTACTTTGTATCTGCTTGGATGTATTTTATCTATAAGTACATTTTATCTTCCTCTTTTGAATATATGTTCATTGAGGGTAGGAAATGTTATCATTCTATTTTGTATCTCCAATTCTTATCTTGACTAGGGATGTTTGTCCTTTGTTCTTTGTATATTTCTCACATAATAAGGGTCTTTCTTCTCATTGTAAATATCTATTGGCATCAACAAAAACTTCAAATGGAATAGTCAGGCAATCTATGTCTATAATTTCCTCTTATATGAATTGTCCTCCTAAGCACCTCTTACTCTCCACAGGAAAGTCTTATTTTCACTAACCGCCTTCATAAAAAAGAATCATTGTTATAGTTTTTGCATGCAAATCTCTGGTATATTCCTATAATTCTATGTGCTGAGCCCATGAAGACCTAAGAGATTAACAAATCCTCTTTGCCACTATAACTGTGGAATTCCTTTTAGAGAGTTGCCAAAGCAACCCACCTACATACAAAATTTTATACTTTATATCGCGACTCTACAACAAGCACATACTCTATTCTTGTTTATATTGCAGCCAGATGAAGTTGATATTTAGTAGAAATAACCAGTTCTTAAGTGAAAATCATCCCTGGGAGAGGGGGAGAAAAACTGACAAAAATGCTTATTGATTCTCTAACCTTCAGATGAGTTAATTGTTTCCTTCCTTCTGCTTTCTCCACCACTGGGTTCTTGGTGCCTAAATTAATTAGCACCATCAATTAATACTCATCAAGTGCCCACAGCATGGCAAGCACAGCTGGAAGAGGGCATATAAGGACAAGTACTTATCATATACAAATATTCTGAACTAAATATATTCATCAATATGAAAGTTTTCTAGCTACCTCTCTGCTTCTTCCACTGACTGACAGAGATAATCTTCATTGATGCTTCCAAAGTAATTATTAAACCATCTGCCTCTTATAGACAAGTATTGTCCTAAAGGGACAGTGTAGGCAAGCAATTTATTTGTCTAATAGAGGTGATTGATGCCCATGCAAATGACCTTTTATATAAATCCCTGTAATAGAATATTGACAGGGCTTTCATACTAGGAAATGAAATTATGAGTCTAAAAATGTGAGGATATGAAATTTTAAAGTAAAAAACTGGTAATTAATTTCAATGCAAATTTTATATAGTTGCTATGATGCTTTCTTACTATGTTTCAGCCCAGTTAAAATGCTTGGAGGGAAAGGAAATTGATAAAGGACACCATGTACAAAGAAAAGTTGGCCTGGAGGATTCCAGATTTAAAGATATGGCTTTGTTCTCAATAGTTCTCATTGATATAAAATTTGCCATTTTAATTTGATTTGTAAATAGTGTAGTTACAAATATTGACAACTCAAAAGTTCAGTCTTGAGAAGAAAACAAGTCTGTGATCAGTGCCACTTAAATTCACTAGATAAATCTAGAGTGTATATTATATAATACATTTTGCAAGGGCCCTATCATTTTCTCAAACATATTTGCTTACTTCAATTAGAAATATGTTATAATTGTTGTGAATATTTCTTACACTTATGCAGATTACATTTGTACATTCTCATGCACATATATATGTATATATATATATATATGTGCATTCTCATATGTATATATATATATATATGCATATGTGTGTATGTACATTTTTTGTGTCAGACCAAACTTCTACTGATGCAGAAAGTTATCTCTTCTGCAACTTAGAGCCTCAGAGATTTAGCTGAATCACTGAGAAGTTAATAAATTTGCCTAGAATCTCAGAGCTAGTTTGTATCAGAGGCAGGACTGAAACATAAATGTTCCTTCTGATGTATATGCCAGTTATATACCTGTTTGATCATATTATTTTTCATTTCTATATGAAAATATGCATATATGCCTCTATATTTTATTTACAGTACATGTATACATATATGCATCCTTTTTTTGGAATGCCCCATCCATTTGTGGATAGACATACAAATGCCTACTTCTGGCTATTTTGATGGAGTCACTTAAGTCTGTTCAGAATGATTAGTATTATTTGTTTTGACTTCAGCTAAGAGTGATAATTAACTGCTATTAATTGGGATTTGATTCTGATGTTGTATTTTGGTATCTCCTTAGTCATAAAAAAACAATTTACCTAAACCTCAATCTCATTTCACAAATACCTTCAAAAGACCCATTGTTTTTTGTACTTAGCTCAAATAGAGATAATGACATTTTCATTAATTTACTAACTCTCTTTTATAATGTGTTTCCACTATATAAATGAATTGGTTTTGAATTACTAGGGCAATTTTCTGTATTTGAAAAAAATCTTACACAGCTATTAGATCTTTTCCACAAATGGGCTATACCTTGCAGATTGCCAATACAGTCATCAGATCTCCTGGTGTAATTAAGGATCTGATGTAATCTTATCATTCATCGTAATATTGAAGCCTTACAAGAACTTAGGACTTGGAAGCCAGTTCATCAGCCCAGCAGCTAAAATTTCTTTGATATATTCCTTTCCTAATTAGAATGTGAGCTGAGACTAGAGACCATTTGATTTTTTTCTATTTGTATCTCTATGACTAATCCAATTCTTGGCACATAGAAAGTACTTAACAAAGGCTTTTTCATTTATTCATGTTTATCTGGTCTTTAAGTAATCAAATGTGCTTTCTCATAAGATCATCCTTAGATTGGGGCAAAATCAATGAGAAAGAACAAAAATCAAGACAAAAAGGATATCCAGACAGAAGATCCAAAGTTACCTTGTCATGTAAAATCAAGCATCATGTCTTTATGTATTGAGTGCCTAACAGATGACCATCATTATGTTGAGAACAGTATGCTGTGTGTATACTTTGAGTTATGAGAGAAATGTAGAGAAAGAAGATTATGAAATGGCAGGAAGAAAGTGGAATTTATCCTAAAATATTTGTAGATACAATCATCATATTTACCCAAATGTTTTCTATAAAATTAAAGTCATAAGTTCAAAAAACTTAGACCAGGTCATTGAATAAATGACAGATTCATTTTCCAGGAGAATCTCATAATTTGTTCTTTACAGTAATACAAATGTCTAAAATTACAGGATTGAAATGGGGACCATTGTCTTAGTTATTTTACTAAGCAGCCTCATGGCAAAGGATACATGATTTACTTTCTAAACAGGAACTTCTGGTTTGGGTGCCAAACTAGAAAAGAGTGATTTCTGCTTCTGTAATGAAATTTTTTCACTTCCAATGTTCATAAAAGTAAATATTCATATTTATCACTGCTATGTCCCCATAGTAACAAAGAATCCTTCCTAGATATGAATTTAAAGTGTTTGACTAACAATACATTTCTGAGGAGAGATAAGTCCTTGGTGATTTCTAAATGTACTGATAACTTGGAAGCAGGATGGTATGATAGCAAAAGCAATGAACGAGGAATTGGGTCACTGGGATTCTAATTTCGATCCTTATAACTAGCAATGTGATATGAGGCAAGTCTTTGAGCTTCAGTTTCCTTGTGTGAAAAATAATGGAGTTTAAGTCAGTAGTCTTTAAACTCTTTTAACAATATCAGTCTTTCATTTTAGGAATAATATGTGATAAAATGTGGTACAAATAATAGGTGGCACAAGGAAGTTCTGGACCTGAAATTAGAAAGACCTGAGTTTAAATGTGACCTCAAATCTGACATGTACTAGCTGTGCTACTTCAGGAAAGTCATGTTCCCTCTGTTTGCCTAATTTTCTTAACTATAAGAGAGAAATAGTAATAGTAACTATCTCCCAGAGTTGTTGTGAGGATCAAATAAGATAATACAAATACTTTGTAAAACATGTAGTATAGTACCTTGCACATAGTATGGTATTTAAAATACTTGCTTCCTTCTTCCTTTTCTTCTTTCTTTTTTTGGCCCCTGCTTCCATTCCTTCCTTTTGTGTCAATTATCAAGTGACCTATGTTCATGTCTGCAATCTCAGGTCTTGGGATTTGAAAAGAACTTTACTGGTCATCTAGTCCAACCACATTATTTGAAAGTTGCAAAAACTAAGACTCAAAGATATGAAATGTCCTCTCCAATGCTACACATAGTAAGCACAGAGGATCAGACCCCATATCTTCTTACTCCAAATCTGGCACTCTGTATACCATAGTATACATAGTAGTTAATTATTCAGACAAGTTCTCCCACCACTTAAATGATCTACTAGAAATATTTAAAATAATAAAGGAAGCTTTGATTCCTTATTTTTAAAACAAATATTATTGATATCTTTTGTTTTTATTCATTCCTCCATTATGTTCATATACCCCAATTTGTTTAGCCATTCCCCAATCAATGGGCATCTACTTTGTTTCCAATTCTTTGCAATCACCTATATATTTTGGTGTAAAGGAGAATTTCCTTCTTATCAATGACTGCCTTGGGATATAAAGCTAGAAACTGACTCTCTAGATTAAAAGGTATGGAAATTTTAATCTATTCCCACAATCCAAATTTTATTACAAAGTGATTGTATTGATTACAATACGTCTGACACTGAATATTCTTATCTTTTATCATTTTTTGCAAATTTTCTGAATGTGAAATGAAACCTCAAAGTTGTTTTCATTTGAATTTCAGAGCATTTTTTCATATATTTGTTAGTAGTTTGTAATTCTTCTTTTGATAACTTTATATTCTTTGGCCACATTTCTATTGGGAATAGCTTTTGGTGATGGAAGGATAGATAGATAGATAGATAGATAGATAGATAGATAGATAGATAGATAGTAGATAGATAGATAACAAACATTTATTGATTACCTATTACATTTTAAGTACTGAGTTAAGTGCATAGAGATAGTTTAAACTTTAATCTATGATAGAGATCTATGATTGAGATTGCCAAATGAAGCCCTGTAAAAGGAGAAGAGGGTCCAGAACAGAACTCTGTGGGACACCCAAAATTAATAGGCAGAAGCTGGCAAAAATCCAGTAAAATAGACTGAGATATGTGTAGAGCAAAGAGATAATAGAGTTGTGAAAAACTAAGGAAAAATGAATATCAAGAAGAGTATGATTGATAGTGTCAAAGTTGTGTATGTGCATGTGTGTGAGTGTGCAAGAAAGAGGGAAAGACAAAGAGTCAGAATCTGAAATACAGGCATACTATCTACTAATCTACTAATTGTCTATATATCTTGAAAGCCAGTTCCTTATATATTAAGAAATATCACATAAAGATTTTCTCTCTATTTGACTAAATGTATTATAATCTTCAATTGTGTTTGTACAAACTTCATTCAGTTCAATGCAGAGTTATCCATTTTATCTTTTGCAATTTTATCCATACCTTGTTTGGCTAAGAATATATCTACTGAGAGATGTGAAACTCATGTGATTTGCTGCTTTTTCAATTGTTTGTTTATGGCATGACCATTATTATTAAGGTTATATATCCATTTAAAATGTATCATGAAAAATAGATGTTAGTCTAAGTTTAATTTCTACCAAACAGTTTTCTAATTTTGCCAGAAGTATTTTCTAATTAAAATATAGAGTTCTTTCCTAAATAATTTGTTTTCTAGTTTTATCAAGTACTGAGCTATTGAATTCTATTTTTCCCTATTCTCCCATGACTAGTCTGTTTTATGGATCTATTTCTCTATGATGAGTGCTGATTTATAGCATAATTTCATGTCTGAAAGTTATATCCACATTTTACCTTTTTCTCTTGACACTATTTTTTTGTCTTCACATGAATTTTGTTATTATATTGAGTTTGTGAATTATTTGAAAGAGAAAATGCATCATTCCAACATATATAGATTATTCTACAGATGTTATTATATTATTCTGTGTTTTCTTCATTTAAGTTTAATTTTCCTTTATCATTATTAGATGTGAAGGTTTTGAAATATATTTAATATTAATATTTGGTAATTATCTGTGATGTGTTTTACCATAACGTCTATATCATTTGGTATTGTGATTTTTATTTATTTTTGTTTTACCTGACAGAATGATTATAATTCTTAGTTATTAGAGTTTGCTTGTGTGTTTATTTACTTGATGCATGATAAAAATTTTCCCTAGTCCTTCATTTTTATTTTGCATTTGTCTATTTATTTTGATATTTTTCTTATAAACAATAAATTGCAAAGTTTCATTTACTTATCCAATTTGTCATTCTTTTTTCCCTTTTATTGGATTATTTAATACATTCATATTTAAAGTTACAAGTTAGTTTTATACTTTTCCCTCTTAGTCTCTAATATTGTTTAGTTCTGAATTATGGTTTTTGATTATTCTTCTTCAGCTATAAAAAAGAACACTTGGGCACTCTATTTCTTCAATTATTTTAGCTTAATCTACTTTAAGGCAAACCTATTCCAACCAGATCTATTCCCTTCACCTTCAGATTCCCTCCCACCATTTATCACCCCTTTCCCTAGTTTTGATATTTTATTTATTAAATCTAGTGACCTATTTTTTCTTCCTCGGTTAAGTTGTCAAGTACATTCACCTTTCTCTTTTTTCCTTCAATTTCTTTTCCTTGCTGCTTTAAAAATAATCTTTCTTCATCTTTTTCCTAAAAGGAGATTTATAGTCCTTATTTTCTCCATTAATTATCTTCATTTCTGCTTGTTTTAGATTTTTATTCTTTCATTCATATTTCTTTACCTATTCCTTTTTCTTCTCTGTTTTCCTCATGGAATTAAAGTTCCTAATGTTACTATTTGTAATACCATCTTCTAAACTGTTTCTGTGTTATTGCTTTGTAAATTTTTGCCCTATTCTCCTCCCCCCACTTTTTCCCCCCAATTACTATTAGAAAAATCATTTCCATAAGGAGACAGAGAGGATAAAAGTGGTAGAAATTTTCACATGGTAGAAATTTTCCTCGGTACCTTGTTGGGGATCCATCACCTCCCTATTATAATTTTTTCCTTTAACATGAAATTAGTGGTGAGTGGAAAGCTTGTTCCTCCGCAACAGGGTTGCTACTAGTACCCTATGAGATTTTCAGGGTAAGTTTGTGGTATTATGATATATTTATAGAAAGATGTTAGGGTGAGAGTAGATCAGTGTGAGCAAGACAACCCAGAGAGGAAGTGGGTATTCAGACGTGCATGTGAGGAGGGACATTGTAAGGATCTACATTTATTCTCAAGACATAACATATCAGTATTACAAACTTGGGTCATAGGATCTTAGATCTAGCATTGGAAGGGACTTGCTATAATATAACCCCTTCATTTTTCTGATTAGGAAACAGAATCCCAGTGAAATTAAATGATTTGGCCAAAGACAGATAAGTAGTATGTATCAAAGGCACTATTTGAACATAATTTATCTCACTCCAGAGTCTATTATTTCTCTAGAGGAAGGTGCTTAGGCACAATTTAGGCAGTGTTTAGGATTAGTCGGGCTAGGATAGAATTAGATTTTGGTGTTGGGAAAATCTGAGTTCAAGCTGCATTACTCTGGGCAATTTACTTAATCTTTATTTACTTCAGTTTCCACTGTAAAATGGGAATAACAGTAGTATTTACCTTCCAGAGTTGTTGTGAGGATCAAATGAGATTATATTTGTAAACCCAACACTTAGTAGGTATTCAATAAATCCTTACATGCTACCCTACCACTCCTCCCTTTTCACTATACCATTTTAAAAGAAATTCAATATTATTGGAGAAATTAAATGGCAAAAATAAAATATTAAGGAAAGGTTAGTTTTGAAGTCTCTAAATCTTTAAACAAAATCTAGTCATCATCTTGGCTGTTTTTTGCTTATTTTTTTTAAAGTAAGGACTAAGTGTCCAAGAACTAAACCAGAAACCTTTCAAGATTTATTCAAGTATTATCATTTTCTTATTCTATGATTCCTTGCTCTTTCTTTAAGGTTATACGAGGACACAATCCTCTAAGCAATAAAATCCAGAGCAAACCCTGTAATCTTTTCACAATGTTTTTAGAGATGATAGTATTCTCTAGATAGTACCCATTAGGAGAATGGTTGTTCAGTAAAACTGAAGGGAAACTAATTTCAAAAAGTAGCACATTTGGGAAGCAGAATAATAATAACAGACACTAATAAGAAAAAAAAATCAAGGTACTTGAATTATGTTATCAATGAAATCATAGCTCCATCTCTGTCATTCTCTCCTGCACAAACACTTTTAATGGCTTGCTACCTACCAAATATAGTCAATTACCTTTGTAACTTTGTGCAGTTTATAACTCACTGGGATTCTGGACATATGCCTCCAGGAAGTCCAAAACACAGGAAGAAAGATCTCTGTGTCACATGTGCCAAAATATTCATAATAGCATTTTTTGGTGCTACCATTAAAGTAAAAGCCAGGTAGATGTCAATTGTTGGGGAATTGATAAAATAATGTAGTTCAAGAATATAATGGCATATTATTGTGTCATAAAATAGTAAATATGAAGATTTCATACAATATAGGAAGATCCAAAATGCACTGATGCAGATTTATGTAGGGAGAACCAGAAAATAATATAGACAATAACCATAACCATCTGTGTGTTAACAATAAAACACACAAACAAAAAAGCAAAGAAACTGAAGGATATATACTTATAATGATCAAGATTAAAACCAGGGAAGAGATAAGAAAGTTTACCTAGTTTTTCTTCATTTTAGGAGACTATGAGTAAGAAACATCATATATATTGTCAAGCAGTTAATGTGATAATTAAAAAAAAAACTTTTCATTTTTTCCTCTTTTTTATTCTTTGTCACAACAGAAGACTAAGAGTCAGAGAGAGGGAAAGGAGGAATGTGCATAAGTGAAGGCAAAATAAATAATTAACAATAATTTAAATAAGTAAATACATATTTAAATATGTAAAATTAATAAATATAATATAATTAAATAATTATTTAAATAATGATAATTAAATTAATTAAAACAATTAATAAAATATTGGGCAATTTCTTTTTTGTAATTATTAAACATTTTCAAAACTTAAATACTATAGGAGATAAGAATTTTTAAAAATCACGCCATATATATAGCAGAACATAAAATAGGATTCAATATAAAAAATAAATTTCCATTTCAGGAAACCTTTTATAATAAATACTATACTTTTTCTTCAGAGTTGCCCAGGTTTTTGTTTGTTTGTTTGTTTGTTTGTTTGTTTGCTTCCTTGTAAATCTTCTTTTGTTCTTTGTTCTCTAAAGTATACTTTTTTCCTTATTTTTCCCCTCTCTATCCTAAAGAAGGCTACATTTAAAGTAAGAGATATAGAAATATTAAGAAATAGATTGATACATACCTATAAACATACATATATCTGCATATATATGTAAGACAGTTCTATGCTTATTTCCATTTTTCATCTATATCTCTGAAAGCAGATAGCATCTTCCTTCACAATTCCAAGCTTTTGTATGTTTTTTTTCCTAAATCAACCATCTCATAAATTCTTCTTTCACAGTAATATTCCATTCCAATAGCATCCTTTCTATGAGATTGTCTATGAGAGTTCCCCCCCCCAAATTTTCTGTATTCTTTCTATTCTTGACTGTGTAGGTTTATTTATACAAAATTTTATTTGAAATAACAAAAATTACCCATTTTACATATCAACAATGCTCTCATAATATGATTTAAGATTTGATACTGCTGAATCTTTTTCCTTCATATATTTTTTCTCCTGGTTTCTTTGATGTTCCTGACTTTTTGTTCTTACAAATGAACTTTATGATTTTTCTAACTTGGTAAGATAAAATTTTTTAGTCATTTAATTGGAATTATGTTGAATAATTAATTAGTTAGGTTAAATTGTCATTGTATTAGTACCTAAAACAATAAATATTTTTGTCATAATAACTTTTTATTTCTCAAAATACATGGAAAATTAGCTTTCTGCTCTGTGATTCAGTAAGTGACCACAGCCATCAGTGTATCTCTCCTTCTGCTACTGCACCATCAGGTTTGTGCTTGCTTATTGCTTCTTCCTTGCAGCCACAGCCCAGAACTTGTTTGTTCAGTCCAGCTGTTCTTGATATCTCTCAAAAAAAGTCCTTTGATCTTCTACTCGTCTGTCAGACATCCACATTGCTCATGAAATAAAAAGTTTCTAAGTGCTCCACAGGGCTTGTTTTTTGTTGATTTTTTCAGGCAGTCTTGAGGTGTTTGCAATTCATTCTACCCCAGAGGTTGGGTATTTCCTGGAGTCTTCTCAAGTTTTACTTTTGACTTTTGTTTATGGTTTACATTCCCACTGAGGCAATATTCTGCCTTTTTTCATGGGGGAAATTTGAAGAACCAAAAGTTTTCAAACCTATTCCACCATCTTCTCAGAATCCTCTCCCATACTGGTCAATTTCAAGTTTTTTGAAAAGAAATATTTCTAAAATGTAAAAGAAATAAAATGGGGGTCAAAAATTATGCAGACTTTTTCCAACTGGCCTTTGTAGTAGGCAGAGTGAAAGAACAACAAGTCTAGGAGAGGATAACAGCTTAAGAAGAGTTCAGTTAGCCTTGGGAAAGGCAGTTAAATATAATGAAATCATTCTCAGGTAGATGCAAACCTCACATGAAAAGGGGGTGAGGATAAGCATTATTAATGAGACAACCAGTTTTATACAATTCACCTGACCTTGACAGACTGATCTATGACATTGCCAAGGTCAGAAAGAGCTGTAGTGATAGACAAAATGTCTAATTTCCCTGTAGTCCACTGTAAACTGCCTGATACCATCTGCTTTCCTCATGAACAATATAGGATTATTGTAAGGGGGCTGCTATATCACAGTATTGCAACTTTCTATAGCTCTTTAACTAGACAAGAAATATTTTTTCATCCCCTCTGGGAATCTGATATTGTTTGGTGTGAAATGCATGAGATTATTCAGGTGAACTCAAAGCGTTTCTATAAAGCTTTACTCACAACAACCTAGAGAGCAGCTAGGTAGTGGAATGGATAGTATGTCTGGCTTGGAGTCAGGATGATTTATGAAATTTGGCCTCAGACACTCACAAGTTATGTGATCCTGGGCAACTTACTTAACCCGGTTTGCCTCAGTTTCTTCATCTATAAAATGAGTTGGAGAACGAAATGCTAAACTATTGCAGTATCTTTGCTAAGAAAACCCCAAATGGGGTCATGAAGAGTCTGACATGACTGAAATGAATGAAAACCACCACCACAACAAAAAGGTCATGATACCCTTTTCCTCCATGTTTTGCCCTTTACAGATTTCTTGTCGATCCAAATAGACAAAGGCTTTCCAGAATGATTTAGCTTAGGATGGGACTGAAATGCTCCTACTACTTTAAGTACTATTTTCCTAGGGAGTATTATTAGCAACCTCATAAGCTATCCCTCCTTTGAGTTCTTATGATCTCCTTGTTTTAGCAAAGAAGGAGTGTCATCATTCCTTTGCCCACCCAGCAGGATAGCGGGCTCTTTGACTCTTCTCCCCAGTCTCAAAACATCTATTTGCATTGATAGCAACATTTTCCCAAGATACAGTTGTTCCAAACTCCTGATAACATTTTACTAGCTAATCAGCAGACTATAGCTAAACACCAAGACTAAATATGGCTCTTTGTAATTTTTCTTTATTTTTCTCATTTTACCAATTGAGATGTGACACCAGATTGAATTCTAATCAGGAAAACTTTTTTTAATAAGATATCACTACAAGGCATTTTGCTAACCCAGAATTGTAAAATGAGATAAAAGCTCATTTAGATAGGTAAATCTATTGTTTCCATCTTTCTAATATACCAAAAATTATGCATAAAATATTTTGTATGTGTGAAGTATTTCTCCGTCCTTTTTTGATACCTTTGGGCCATAAAACCATAGTAATGTTACTGAGTTAAATGGAGAAAGAATAAGCAGTTTTTAGCAGTTTTGGAAAATAGTCTTTGATAAGTTGCATATTCTCTTTCAAATGCGCTTCAATAGTGCACACACTATTCTTATTGCCATGACACAATAAAGTATAGAGGTTTTAAGCTAAATGTTTTCCAGTGAGCAAAATAATAGCATCTATAAATGACATTATTTGTTTCTAAAGTTAGGGTAGGAATCAGTGGCTTTTGACTTATTGGATTTCCTTTACAAAGGCTATGTGATGTTTCTATCACTAGTTATGAGAAAATCACATAATCTCAGAATTGGAAGGAATTTCACGGGACATTCAATCCAATATGAATTCAATGAATGATTCCCTCTAAATCATACAGAAATGATTTTCCTGCTTTTACTTGAAGACATAATGAAGGAGAGAGAGCAAAGGCAGACCATCCTGCATTTAGATAACTCTGTCCAGATTTTCCCCTTCTTCAAAGGGTCATGACACTTATTAAGGAGGACAATTACATAATTTGACATACTAAATTGAATATATTATTTTGGCAGCTTTGTAAAAGATAAATTGGAGAACAGAGGCATTGGAAAAGAGGAGACCAATTAGGAGATGATTGAACTATTTCAGTCTTCTAGGCAAAACATATTAAGTGTCTTACCAAGGATAATGGCTTTATAAGTAGAAAGAAAGGAACAGATGCAAATGACTTTTAGATAGAAGTATTAAAGTCTGGTAACTGATTATACATGGATCTTGAAAAAAGAAGGAACAGTTGAGTATGATGCTACAATTTCAAATTTAGAAAACATGGTGCAACCCTCAAAACAAATAGAGTTTGGGGCAGAGGTGGGTTTCAAAGGGAAGATAATGACTTCCATTTTATATAGGTTATGTTCAAAAATGTCTTGTGATCATAAATGAATTATAAGCAAAGCAAGTAAGCTGGATCTTTGCCCAGTTTCTAGGATTGATTATATATGACATATAAATGGAAGAAAAATTTTGTTGAACAAGCCAGAGACATGATGTCCTGATAGAAATTTTAAATACAACTATGTTTAAAATACTTCAGCCCCTTTAACGTTTCTAGCTCCTTATTCATTTCCATTTGATTAATTTAATTGGTCATAGCCATATTCAGTCATAAACATATTCAAGAGTCATGTACCAAAAGAATACATTTGCTAATAAATTAGAAGTTTAAGAGTCACCTTGAAGCAAGATTATTACGCAGAGAATGGAAGTGCGTGGAAGTTCAAAACCCTGGTAACAATTTTAGATTCAAAGAACAAAAGCTCCCAAGACTGATGAATTACCTGATAGACAATTGCTTCAAGAATGGATAGTTGTTCATAGAGAAGAGCTAATCCAATTCCAATTGATCAATGATGGACAGAATCAGCTACATCCAGAAAAGGAACACTGAGAAATGAGTATAAACTGTGAGCACTGTTTTGTTTTGTTTTGTTTTGTTTTTCTTCCCAGATTATTTTTAGCTTCCAAATACAATTCTTTCTTTGCAACAACAACAAAAAAAAAATTCGGTTCTGCACATATATATATTGTACCTAGGATATACTATAAGATATTTAATATGTATGGGAATGCCTGCCATCTAGGGGAGGGGGTGGAGGGAAGGAGGGGAAAAATTTGGAACAGAAGGGAGTACAACGGATAATATTGTAAAAAAAATACCTATGAATATGTACTGTCAAAGAAAATGTTATAATTATAAAAATTAATAAAAAAAATTAAAAATGCAGGAAAAAAAATGGATAGTTGTTGCTGTTCTTGTTGTTTGTCCTTCATTCTTAAAGAGGAAGGAAGACATCAAGAAAGTCATAGTTGACATGCATGTGAATTGAGATTAAGTTGAGACAGAGATCTTAAAGTTCTCAGTCTTACTTTCTCCTCCAAAGTCATCTAAGGAAGTCCAATGGCAAGACAAAAGTCAGGACACCTAGTGATGGCCTGGCTGGGATGGGAGGGCAGCAGGTAACATACATTTCTTTGTTTGAGGTGATTCTTCTAAAAGGTGGTAACATATAGAATTATTTTGGGTTACTTAATCAATGCTCCCAATAATAAATATTTGTTGTATTTATACATATATATGTATAAAAATACATAAATATAATAAAAAGTGGAAGTTGGGACATCATTCTTTTTATCCTCTTTGATATTAGCACAATAAAACAAATAAAGGCACTCTATTTTAGTTTTTAACATTCCCTTTTAAAAGATTTTGAATTCCAATTTTTTTCTCTGTCCAATTTTTTTCTCTGTCCTTTCCTTCTCTCCCTCTTGTCCCAAATGTCAAGCAATATGATTTAGGCTATAAGTGTACAATCATATTAAAGTAATTTCCACAGTGGTCATGTTATGAAAGAAGAATCTGAATAAAATGGGAAATCCATGAGAAAGAAAAACAAAACAGAACAAAAAGTGAAAGTTGTATGCTTTGATCTGTATTTAGACTCCAATTCTTTCTTTCAAAATGGATAGCATTTTCATCATGAGTATTTTGGGATTGTCTTGGATTATTGAATTGCTAAAAAGAGCTATCATCATTGATCATCTCACAATGTTGTATTACTGTATACAATGTTGATTTGGTTTACTTCATTTTGCATCAGTTCATATAAGTCTTTCCAGCTTTTTTTTTTCTGAAATCCACATGCTTATTATTTCTTATAGCACAATAGTAATCCACTACATTCATATAACATAACTTGTTCAGCCATTTCCCATTTGATGGACACTACTTCAATTTCTAATTCTTTGCCATTACAAAAAGAATAATCATAAATATTTGTAGAGGGCCAAGTGTATTTGAAACAAGCAATTTACAACAAGGTGTTAACTCAGTGGAATTAAGATAATGGTTCTCTAGTTCTTATATATACTTAGTACTTAGTATGGTGATGTAATGGTTCTCTCAGTTCACACATAATCAGTGTGCTATAATGATGCAATTACAATAAGGTATATAAGGGCTAAGAAAGAATGGAAGATAGATATTCTATTTTTGACCAGACTCCTGGGGGTTTCTTTTCCCTTTTCCCTTCTACTTAACTATAGGGTAAGATAATTTTTTATACACAATTCAATGTGTACATTACTCCTCCTTTGAATATTGAATATATACATATATATATATATCTATATATCCTTTTTCCACCCTACTTTTTATGTCATCATAGAAGAGTTAACATATCTTTACCTTCTATTTATATCCTTTCTATTTGCCTTAATAATGATACAGTTCTCTAGGATTAAAAAAAAATCTTCCCATGTAGCAATGTAAACAGTTTAAACTTATGGGATAACATTTTTTTTCTTCCCTGTTTGCCTTTTTTTGTTGTTTTGTTTTGTTTCTCTTGTGTCTTCTCATCCTCTGCAGAATATTACAATTCCATTTGTAATCAGCATCTTATCTCATTTCAGCCATAGCTCTCTTCTATCAATATCTTTTGGAGTTCTGTTGATGAGCTTAAATGCCAGGACTTCACCAGACCAAGTGCTCCCCTCAGTTCATTTCATCTTAACTTTCCACTTGATAATTGTTATCATTTTCAAAAGTCTCTGAGATCATTTGTGATGGTAGCTACTCGTCCTTGTGATATTCTGGACTTATCCTGAGATGATTTATTTCATGACATTCAACAAATACTTATTTAATACCCATTAATTAAAAAACTTTCTAAATCATGTCATACATTGTCAAGGAGTGAGAGAAGACAGGAAACTTCTTTAGATTTCTAAGTACTTGAAACACAGTACTCAAGATTCTTACTGGTCCTAATTTCACTCTCTTATTGCTACAGATTTTCTCCTATCTCTCTGAGTGACCAGAGTGATGATGACAGCAGAACATTGGTAATTCACTCCAGGTGGCCTTTCCCAGCAGAGGAGAAAAGGCACATCCATCCTGCAGCCACTATTCAGTAATGACAAAAGATGCAGGGGTGTATCACTGTCATCTGCAGCATCAGCACCAAACCAGAGCCAGTGGGAAGCTTCAGAGCCAACAAGAGGAGACTGACAATCCCATCAAGCCAATGTCACGATCTTAATGCTGACATGATTAAATGTCCTGATTCACTACAACTAGAACAAGAAGTTGTATATGTTTAATAACTCTTATTGAAAAATCCTTCCTTAGATCTCATAGCATTTTATTTAAATCTTCCCTAATCACTTATGATGTTGTATTATATGTTATAATTACTTGTGTTGACTGCATTGAAAATGAGTTATCACCCAAAGGATAATGAAGAGAAACACAGTGGGTGTAAGCAGAGTGTAAGAAATCACAAATTAGGACTTGTATAAAAAATATTCTGAAAGAAAAGTATGATCAAAAACAAAAAGATGGATTGTTTACTTTGTGAATAATAGAGATATTTGCTAGTTCTTCAGTCTGCTAGAATTTCTTAAATACGTAGCTTGTGCTAAGCATTGAGAATAATAATCATAATGAACACTTACATAGTAAGAGGCATCATGTTAATTGCTTTAGTATTATCTCATTTGATCCTTACAACAATCCTGGAAAGTACATGCTATTACTAACCCCATATTGACAAATGAGGAAACAAAGCTAACAGAAGTTAAGTGATTAATTGCTCAGGGCCACATAGCTAGTAAGTGGCTGGGTTTGAATTCAAGTCTTCCTGATTTTTGTACTACAGTTCTACTCACTCATCCAGGTAGCATCCAAGAAAAATACAGATAAAAAAAGAAAAACAGTTTCTTCCTGCAAGGAATTTATCTTCTAAAGGAGAAAACCATGCATAAAATGAAGGTGGAAAGAGAGAATGAAAACCATACAGGATTATAGAGAGAGCCTATTCTTTTTTTTTTAATTTTATTTATTTATAATTTTTTGACAGTATATATGCATGAATAATTTATAACATTATCCCTTGTATTCATTTTTCCAAATTATCCCCTTCCTTCCTCTACTCCCTCCCCTTGATGACAGGCAATCCCATACATTTTACATGTGTTACAGTATAACCTAGATACAATATATGTGTGTAAATACCATTTTCTTGTTGCACATTAAGTATTAGATTCCAAAGGTATAAGTAACCTGGGTAGATAGACAGTAGTGCTAACAATTTATATTCACTTCCCAGTGTTCCTTCTCTGGGTGTAGTTGTTTCTGTCCATCATTGATCCTCATTATTTCTTTGGGATATAAGCCCAATAGCAGCAATGCTGGATCAAAGGGTATGCACATTTTGATAACTTTTTGGGCATAGTTCCAAATTGCTCTCCAGAATGGCGGGATTCTTTCACAACTCCACCAACAATGCATCAGTGTCCCAGTTTTCCCACAGCCCCTCCAACATTCATCGTTATTTGTTCCTGTCATCTTAGCCAATCTGACAGGTGTGTAATGATATCTCAGAGTTGTCTTAATTTGCATTTCTCTGATCAGTAGTGATTTGGAACACTCTTTCATATGAGTGGATATAGTTTCAATTTCATCATCTGAAAATTGTTTATATCCTTTTATCAATTGGAGAATTGTTTGATTTCTTATAAATTAGGGTCAGTTCTCTCTATATTTTGGAAATGAGACCTTTATCGGAACTTTTAACTATAAAAATATTTTCCCAATTTGTTACTTCCCTTCTAATCTTGTTTGCATTAGTATTGTTTGTACAGAAACTTTTTAGTTTGATGTAGAGAGAGCCTATTCTCTAGGGCAACCTAGAGATAATTAAGATATAGTTGGCCTGAGATCTCCAGGTTGTTGAGGAAGTATAAATTGCAGATTGGAGAGGAATGATACATGGCTGGTCTAGACATCTTCCTTAACTGAAAGTCCTAGTCAATCAGTGGGATGCATGATAATCCTTATAATTTCAAAAGTAATCTAAGATGACCTCCAGATGTCGGGAAGACCCTCTCTGGGGAATGTGCTAGAGAAGATGGACAAAATTTCATAGAACAGGAAGTGTTCATGAGTTAAGATTAGTATCATTAGAGAAAATATCCATATGGATACAATCCCAGACTGATTTGAGTGTTTATATTTTTGCATCATTTGTGTATTTGACATTTCATTTAATAGACTATAAGTCTTTGATGGCAGTGATCTTATCATTCAAATTTGTATGTCCAGTGCCTAACACAGTGTTTGGTACATAATAAATACCTGTGATGTCCAAAATGTTCCACCTGTAAGAAAAAGCACTGAGGCAGAATTCCAAGCCAATAACATTTGTTTAAAGGGTCCATGGCATCCTCTAATAAAGAGGAGCCCAGACCTTCACAATCTGATATGCCTCTTTTCTCCAGAGCTTTAGTTTTGTTTGATTTGCAAACAAAAGCGGTATGGTAAAATACAGAATCTTCTTGGTTGGTGGAATTTGATTTCAACTCTCTAGGAGGGCCAGAAATGATGCATCAGCATGGATGTTCACAAGATGGGAAAGGCAAGGATCTACTTTTCTGAAGGATCATAAAATGGTGACCTGCTCTTGTTGGACAAGAGAGGGTGGTCCAGGGGCACATAAACAAGTTCTATATCACGCCATCAAGCTAACTAGGCTTGGATGCAAAGTTGAAGATATTCTTGTGGTTGTATAACTGAGATTCATAGCTGGTAAATGTTGGTTTGAAGTTTGAGACTTGTTTATAAAAGTCTACTACAAAGACCAATCTTATCTAATTTTTCCTTGTATTATTTATGTAAAATATGCATTAATACATGTGTATTCTTGTGCTAGTTAGATGACTTATTAGAAGAGTTTAGCACTAATAATTGGCAATAATAATTTCTCCTTTGGAATCATGCAGAATCATTCATATTGAAATGGGTAGTGGACTAAATTTCTCACATGTCTAAAAAAAGTCTATTGAATTGAATTGAATGGTTATTTAGGTCAACCACTGTAGAATGATATTAATGTATTCAAATTAAGGATGAGGCTATGCAAATTAAGAAGCACCACCTATATTAATATCTCTCAAATATTAAAAGAAATGGATGAAGAATGCCAAAGATGTGGGTGACTCATTTATGAAAGATTTGTAGAAAGATAAGGCCAAAGCTAGGTGTAATGGTATACTCCTGTAATCCATGCTACCAAGGAAGGGTAATTCCTCTAATTCAAGTGTTTTGAGCCTAGAGTGCTAAATTAGTAGTCTCAAGAGCAAATAGAAATAGATCTCTGCAACTGCATATTGATTTAGAAAGACTTGAAATAAACATCACCTATATGGAACTATTACTTTTAAATATTTCTCAATTAAATTTTAATCTTGTCCCTTATTCATAATGGGGGCAGAGGGCAGGATTAGGAAAAATTTGACACCTCTGCTAAACCAGCCAGATGTGTACAATACAATATCATTGGGAGGGTATATGTTAACAAGCTTTTTTTCCTCCACATTGGAAATTAATTTGAACTCACTACAAGCACTATTTTTTTGTGGTCAGTCATTTTAGTCATATCTGACTCTTCATGATTCCATTTCTTTTGTTCATTTGGGTTTTGTTTTGATTTTTTTTTTTTTTTGGCAAAGATACTGGAGTGCTTTGCCACTTCCTTTTACAACTCATTTTGCAGATGAGAAAATTGGGCAAACAGGGTAAATTGACTTCCCCAGAGTCACATAGATAGGAAGTATATGAGGCCAGATGTGAACTAAAGAAAATGAGTCTTCCTGACTACAGGCCTAGCACTCTATCCCATTGTATTGCCTTACTGCCCCTAAACCACTTTCTTTTATCTTACTCCATTTTTTACAGGATTCACTTTTGATTTGAAATACTTGTTCCAATTATATACTGATTTACTTTATTCAGTGACCTCATCTTCTCTCTGAATGTTATATTCAGTCAATTTGCAAGCATTATTAAGCCTTTAAGATGTGATGTTAGGCACTGGTCTAGGTTTTATGGGAATAGAAAGGCAGAACTGAAAGTCTCTCTATCCTCTAGGAGCTTACATTCTAGTGTAGATGGAAAAGAAACAATATTATTCATCTAAGTGTTTCTTTCCTTTTTTTGGTATGGATTGTTCTGGAATTTGGTATAGACAAAGCAATGTTATCTACAAACAAGATCATCCTTATTTACCATTGTTGTAAGATTGTTGAGACCACATTGACAATCTCACCTATAGCTATAACTCTCAGAATCTATGCATGGAAATCATTTCCATAAGATAAAGCCATGGAAAAATACTTAGTTATAGTTTTTAAGATCAATATAGCTTGTGTCCAGAAATAATACCTGACCAATCACTAGTTGGTTTTCTCTCCCTGCCTCAACTTCTGTACCACAAAAAAAAATTGCTATGTGTCTAAAATTTTAATTGTAATTGTAAATTTTTATTTTATTTATATTAAATTATTTATTTTAAATTAAATTAAATTTTAAAAAAATTAATAATATTCAGCAGCTCTAAGTAGCTTCCAAGATCAAATTTAAGCATCCCACTCTTAGAAGGATACTTTGAAGTACATCTTTCCTCCTCAAAAGCATATCTCCCCTCTCCTAGAAATAAGGTGCTTTTGTGGGACTAAGCCTTCACATATGAATAGAATATGTGGGTGGCCACAGACCCTTCCTTAAATAGACATTGAGTCCTGTCCAGGGACTTTCTTTACTTTTTTTTTTTTCTTTTTCTTTTTTTTACAGTTTACCTCCAGTAGGTTATTGTTGGGCACTGTGAGCCTAGTCCTGTAAAGCAAGAATCAAAAGAGGAAGTTCCTAGGAAGGACTCTGTTATTCCAGTATTCCAGTGGGTTGTCACAAGGCAATCATTTCCAGAGAATCTTTCCAATTGGAACTTCCCAGGAGATCTTCCATTTCAATGGCAAACACTTTTGTAGGCATGCATATTTCTGTTTTATTCTTCATTTAGCATTAATAATTAAAGAATAATTACACAGAGTTTTCTCTGTGATTGGAATTATTAAAAAACTGGTATGACTTCTTGTTGCCAAAGAAACTTTAAGGCATTGTTTTGCTCTCATGAATCAAGTTTTTGTAATCGTTAAAAATGAAAACAGGATAGTGTATTTTCTGCATATTCCTCTATGAGTCTCTAATCTCCTTGAAAAAATTTAAACTTTCTACTCACATTCAGTCCTTTCCTCCAATCCAATATCTAGCATATCAATTTGCTGACAGAAATATTTAATTAGTGTTTGTTAAATTGTTGTCAAAATTAATTCAAGACATTTATTAAATGTCAAGTATAAGTCAAACACCATTTTCAATTCAGCAATGACATTTTAACATTGGCTTTAAATAAAGAAAACAAGGTAGCAATTTCAGGCTAGCTACAGTTCCAGTACTGGGTATGGAGATTTTATTTTGTTTTGTTTTGGTAAAGGATCTTTTCTTTTCTTTTTCTTTTTTCTTTTTTTTTTTTTTTTGGCTTTTCACCCTTTTTAAAAAGATTTTCTATACTGCTTTATTTTTAAATTTCAACAGCATTTTATTTTTCCAATTACATTTACAATTACATCATTTTCTATAATTCTCTTTCTGGATGTATTGGAATTGTCTTAGATCACCATATTCCAGAGACTAGCTAAGTCTATCAGTTGAAAGAATCCTTTCTTTATGCTTTTTCAGATCACCTAAAGTAGACAACTTCTACTCTGCCTAAGCACAAAGCCAACTCGAATCTAAACTTACTGCTATAAGCAATAATAGTCTCCCAGAGGCTTTTGTACATCACATATATAAAAAACACCCTGAAATGCTATGTAGACCAAAATGATGTAGTTCATCAACGAAGAATAGTATATTTGGATTGATTCGAGAACTGGCAGGATCTAGGTATATTTAGTTCAAGGAAAATTAATTTTTCCTTTTTTCATAACTCAGTGTGATTGGATAGGAAATGTTCTGCTGACTTTTATGTACATCTTAAAGAAATTATAATTTTACTGGTTTATATTGGCCTTAGAAATAAACTGTTCAAATAGAATCATAATTCCATGTTCTCTCTAGATGAGGGAACTGAGACTTGGGAATATGGTGTGTGTATTCATATGTGTGTTATGCACATATATATATTTATATGTAATGAAAAAAACAATACAATTTAGTTTTATAAATACATACCAACATAAAGAGATAATACATAGATATATTGTACATATAAATAATTGTACATATAGTGTGTGTGAATATAGTTTATATAAAGAAAGAAAAACAGAACAATTTAGTTACATACATATATAGATAGGTTAGACAGATATAAAAGTATATCTGTATGTATGTGTATAGATATATACACAAACATATATACATATATATATATATATACAGGCATTAAACATCTGTATATATGCATGTATACACATATGTATTATATTTGTGTTTTATGTGTGCCATTTTACTGCGTTATATACATGCATATTTTATATATAATGAAAGAAAAACAGTACATATTAGTTAGCTGACTTGAGATTAATGTATTTTCATGAATTATTTGACTTTTTGTTTTCGTTTTTCAGTTGTTCAGTCATACCCAATTTTTTGTGACCCCCCTGATTTGATCGCCTTGCTATGCTCTCAGGTTTTCTCAATACTACAATTAAAAACTGTCCATTCTGCAGTGTTGGGCTTTCCTTATAATCCAATTCTCAAAGACATACATTGCCACTAGAAAATATACAGACCTTTATCAGCAAGATGATATCTTTGCTTTTGAACATGCTATTCAGCTTTGTTATAGCTTTCCCACCAAGGAGCAAGCATATTTTAATTTCATGGCTCCAGTTGCTATCTGCAGTGATCTTTGAATCCAAAAATATAAAATCTGACACTTGTTCCATTTCTTCTTCCTTTTTTTTTTTTGCCAAGAAGTGGTGGGATTGGTTGCCAAGTTCTTAGTATATTGTTTGTTTTTATTTTTAAATGTTAAGCTTCAAGTCAGTTTTTTACACTCTCCTCATTTACCCTCATCAAGAAGCTTCTTAATTCAACCTTTACCTTATATAAAATAGAGAAGAGCATGATAATTGGAGAAATGAATTTATGACAATTAGAACTATCTTAAGTAGATAAACTTCTCTTTTGAAGAATGAGTATCCCATCATAGGAAACTTCAAGCAGATATTGGGCAACCACTTCAATTCAATTCAATTCAATATGCATTTATTAAGCACAGATCATTATAAAACATCAAGCTAAGCAAGGAAATGGGTAAACAACTCTGACATAGGAATAGAATGAAATACTATGGGATTATGGGATGACAAATGATGAAATTGAAGAGACATGGGAAGACAAAGGAACTGATGCAAATTGAAGTAAACAGAACAATACTCCCACTACAGTGCTTTTGGAGCTTCCTAATATGATGAATCCTTAGAGGGGAAAAGCCAAACTGCATATGATCTGTGGGGAATCCAGTAATTTTGTGAATCACCATATAGCAAGGTTAAACACACCCTCTCCTAGATGATTTTGCTAATGGCAAACACAAGAACAAAGTTTACACTAAAGAGACTCAATTTTATCTGAGTAGGAAAGTAGATTTGTGACATGGCGAGTAGTCTTTCTATTAATATGCAGCATCTAGAGAAGTAACTCCAAACCATAGAAGGAATGGGGATTTCTCTTATATAAGAGAACCTTCCTATTAAAGAACAGCTGCTAGCTCCACAGGACTGTGATACTCCACCCCCTCATAGTTTAGTATACAGGCATTCATTTTGGACCAGTTTTTATTCCGAACGTTGAGGCAATTCTGAGGTCATTAAACACTTCATTCTAATGGAAAGGAAGACAACCTCTTCACTATATTTTATTCCATTCATATTACATTAATGTCCATCTTAAAGGCTTAAGGCAAACACAACAAATCTCTTCAAATATTTTAAGAATTATCCAATGAAAGGAAGATTAGACTTGTTTTGCTCAGCCTAAGAGGGAGAATTAACAGTTAGAAATTCAAAAGCAAGGAACTTAGGTTTGATAAAAGGAGAAACTAGGGGCAGCTAGGTGGCGCACCGGATAGAGCACCAGCCTTGAATTCAGGAGGACCAGAGTTCAAATCTAGTCTCAGACACTTAATACTTCCTAGCTGTGTGACCCTGGGCAAGTCACTTAACCCCAGCCTGGGGGGGGGGGAGATAAAAGGAGAAACTTTGTCATAAACTACAGCAATGCAAAAGTATAATGGAATTCCCCAAGAGATCCTGAGTTTCCCATCACTAGAGATCTTTAACAAAGGTTATATAAGCTTATATAGTCAGTTTAGAGGGAATTCTTGTTCAACTGAGATCTTGTGACAAATTGGAAATGTTTTATTTTTAAAATTTAAATGGATAGAATTTTTTAAAATGGATATTGAGTACTGACAGGGAAGAAAAAATCAAAGACCCTCAAGCCCCAAATATAAGTGAATGGGAAGATAGGAGTATTCTCAGCCAGGGGCATGCTGGAGCCAGTTCATAGTAACTTTTAAGAGCTAATTGCTAAATTTTCAGTATGAGCAATTACAATTCAGAAATAGGAAAACACTACAAATCAGGGCTTGTTTTGTTGTTCTGTTGATAATCTAGACTGAAGAAAGTAATATTAATGGAGATTAAAATTTTAAATGTGTTTATCTTTTTGGGAAAATGGTTATTAAACGTTTATTATTATTCCACTGCCCTCAACAATAATAAAGAAGTTAGTAGAAGTTTAGGGAGAATACTAAATGCTAAATTTTGACTGTAAAGAGGGCATCCAAGTAAAAATGCCCAGTAAATTTTGAAAATTGAGGACTAAATATTTGCGGAAAGGTTACCACCAAATATACTTTTACATTTTATTAAGCTCCATGAGATACTCTGGATTCTTTATTAATGTAGTTTATCTAATCCAAAATATTCAAAGTTTTGCACAACACTTTCTTTCTAAGCTATAGTTTTAAATGAGCAAATAATCTTACTATGGACATTAAATAGAAATCTGTCAGTCCAAAAGAATTTTTAGAAAGTTACTTTCTGAACCTAATATTCATTTTGCTGCATCTTTCATGCAGAAATAAACATTTAAAGCTTTCCACAGCAAGCCTGTGGAATTACATTAATCAAACAGGCTTCTTGGGTATGTTCTTCTGCAGTTTCCTTGGCGACAGCCTCGTGTTTACTGAGGACAGAGCACACATAGAACCCATTCTGAATTATACTTACAAAGCAGCTACATTTCAGAGAAACACAACAGATGCAAAGATAGAGCACAGGGAAAAGAAATATGATTTAAAAAAAAACACCTCATTTCTTTTCTTTTCCTTGGTAATTCTGAAATGATTTATTGTTATGTTTAGGTTTCTTGGTTTCCCCTCCTCTCCTTTCCCACCTCTCTCTTTTTCCTTCACTCCCTCCCTCTTTCCTTCCTTTCCTCCCTCTCTCTCTCTCTGTCTCTCAGTCTCTGTCTCTGTCTCTACTCTCCCTGTCTCTCGGTCTCTGTCTCTGTCTCTGTCTCTGTTTGTCTGTCTCTCTCTCTCTCTCTTTCTCTCTTTCTCTTTGTGTGTGTATCTGTGTGTCTGTGTGTGGTAAATATAGTTTCAACCAAATTACAATCCTTTGCTGATGAAATGATCCAGAACTCACCCTCACAAACCAATGTCCCTAAGACACCTTAACAGGAAATTAAAACTTATGATATAAGGCTATCAAAATGAGAGCAAAGGCCCACTGTTAGAGGTTTAACATTACCTCCTTTGTAATATTTTGTTGGGGAAAGCAGAAAGTTCCATTCAAAATCTTAGGATGAAAATCATCTGTTCTAGATGATCACACTATGGTTTCCTCTTCTGTGCTTAGATACACATAGTTCCTAAGTAGAGGCACATGTATTTCAGAGGGATATTGCCTGACTAGTTACTTATTGCAAAAAAACCAAAACAAAACAAAACTAAACTAAAGTGTAGTACCAAAGATAAAAAAAAAATCTAGCATGAAGTCATTCTCGCTGAATTTAGAAAACACTTTTTTTAGTCAAGTCACGATTTCATCCACGGGGAATAGATGAGGGAAGGGATGGCACTCTCTGGCATAAAAACTGCCACTGATGTAGATATAGCAATAAATCTACATCTTATTATCTTAGGGTAAACTGAGACACTGAGAGAATACCTGATTTTTTCATGGTCACTAAGCTAATAAATATCAGAGGCAGGAGTCCTGATGTCAAGCCTGACCTTATATACTATATGTGATGCTGCCTACACATTGTCATTGTCTAAATAGGATTTTAGAAGAACAAAACATTGTTTTAGAGAATGAAATGTGATAGTGTTATTATTATGTTTTAATTACAGGATACTGCAAGAAAAAAAAAGTCTGGTTACCTAACTAAATAAACTCTTTATATTAAATATATGCATGACTTAAGATAATCTCAAAATGTACACAAACTATGAATAATCAAAGAAAATTAACATTTCATTGGCAATTAATATTAATTATTTAATCAAATCTATTTCTCTATTTTTTTTTTTTTGGTCTGGACCTCATCAGTGTTGGTAACTCACATGAATTTGCAACAGATTTGTTGTGACTACATGGACATCTGACTGGAAGAATTGGAACTCAGTAACACTTTGGGTTCAGATCAGGCTGATTTATCAACATGGGGAAGGAACTTAACATTCTTAAAAAGCTATGAGATATATATTTGATGAGTTATAAGAAATGGATTGTTAGGAAAATCTCATTTACAATACTGATGGCTTTGGGGGAGATGCTTGGTATAACGAGTAGAGTGTTAAACTTAGCATCAGAAATGGTTTTCCTGGGGGTACAGAAGTTCTGAATATTATTTAATTTAGGAAAAGAAGAGGAACTTTGAGGTTATACTTGAAACTTGAACCTCCATGGTCATTAATCTAACCAATAAGATTGACAATGTAGATGGAAAGTCTGTAGTGTACTTTACTGTCAAAAGATATATTTTTCCAAAATGGGAAAGGAGGATTTTAATAAAACCCCTGGAGTCAACTTTTCTCCTTTAATACCCTTAACCTAATTTTCCTTCTTCAACCTATGCAATAGCAATAAGACTTGTCTTCAGTTCTTGAATAAAATGTAACCATTGATGCAGATGCCACAATTTTAACTACATGTCCCAAAGAAACCTTCTAAATTTGATCAGACACTTGATATTCAAGAAAGAAATCTTTGTGCCAGGTGGTTTGAACCTCACCAGCAGGAAGAGATATAGGCACTGAAGACCCTTCATCAAAAAAAGTCAGGAACTTCCCACAGTCAGGTGCCAAAAGTTTTTGATAGCACTAATGGGTTTAATACCAGTCATACTTTGCAGGTGTTCCATCTGTGAAATGAAATACACAGTAGGTTCCAAAAGTATCAATTTCCCCCAGGAGCACAACTTTTAGGTAATAATTTCAAGGAGATAAAATATCTTCAAATATTTTTTGCAGAGTACAGAGAAAGAAATTCAGGATTAGACATCAATAAGCCAAATTCACTTAGTAATTTGGGTCTTCAAAAAAAGTCTTCAAAAACACCTACCTACTTTTCAGAAAATGGGTCATAGATTCCTAGCGCTGGAAGACATCTGAAAGGTCAACTAGTTCAACTCCTTGCGAGTTGCCCTTGATAAATTTATGTCACTTCAACCAAATGAGCCAGCTCAGGAATGAAAGCAATGGCAAGTATGATTGCTGAGCAATTATCTGTGATATTTGAAAAATTTGAATCAGAAAGTTAACTCAGAACTAGGGATGGCAAATATACTGATTTTTTTAAAGAATAAACTTTGACTATTGGGCAGTGAATTTGACTTCAATTTCTAGGGAAATTTTGGAAAATTAATGAAAAGTTTTCTTATAATCTCATCACAATGATTCCATGTCTGTACAATCTCTAATCAACTTAAAACTTTTGGATTTTTGGCTATTGGATAAAAGGCAGATGATGCCATACAGAAAACTTTTCAAGTGGTGTGAATAATAACATCTCCCTTGAAACTTGGAGAATCTGAGCAGGAAGTAAGAGAAAAGGGTTTCTCAGAACTTAGTTCACTCCTGTCTTTTGGTTTCCAATAGAATATGGGCATGGGGACAATGTCTATGACAATAAAAATGAAAATAACACTGCTAAGAAATCAAATTGGAGAATTTAAAAGTTACTTGTGGCCCTACAGAATACATCATGAAACATGTCTACTTGCTTCCTTTTTTAACCAGCAGAAGACTAAGGCCCAATAATGTTAAGTATTTTCAGAAATACTAATTACATGTCTTTGACAAAATTTTTTTTATTAAAAAGAAGAGTTCAATTTGCAAGTATAAGAATGCAGAGAATATTTCTTCAAAATTACTATGATGTGAAAACAAATCATTAATAAAACATTTTAAAAATAAAATAAAGTACTCCATTCTTTCCCTACTCATTATTGCAAGAGTTTTGAGGTAATAATCATCTCTGCTATACCAATAAATTTGCCAACTCTTATGCTGTCTATTTGGCTGATTTTACAGATGAAGTAGAATATCCTTGAAGAAAGGGATTTTGTTGTTGTTATTGTTATGTCTGGAAGTATCCAATAAAGTTTTGCTAAATTAACAAATTCAGACCTGAAAACGTTAAAAAATCACAAAACTCACTATTGGTGGAGCCCAGATTAAATCTAGATTTTCTGACTAAATACAACACTCCAGTGCTCTTCACAGTTCATAATATTGCCATTCCAATCCCCTTTCTATGCTTTCTTCAATGGTTTTGAATGGTTACCATATAGTTTTCTATAGCAATAGTTTAGACCTTCAAATGCTTTGAAAAAAATTGTTTCTCAGTACTTGATGTCATTTAAAAATAATTATCAAACAGTTGAATTACAAGAGTATGATGCTCTACTTAATGATGAAAGTGTCTTGAACTAGTATTTCAATATTTTCTAAGAAGGCTATTATTACTTAACAGTTAAAAGAAGAATGCATATGTAGGTCATTCCTTTATTGTACTATTTAAATAACTCTAATTTCAAAGAAAGACATGTATCTAGAAGCCAAGTAATAAGCTGCTAAATGGTAACTATTATTGGTTGCAAATGAAAAGTGTGAAATCTGGACATTTCTTTTTCAGAAACAAACAAAAACAAACACAAATAAAAAACCGCAGAATCTCAGCATGGTTAAAGCATATTTAGTGGCCAAGACCATTAAGGTATAAATGAACTTTTATGGGAATAAGTTCCCTCTGTGATATGTTCCAGGGTTTAAGGTCTTGCAATGCTGATTCTATTTTCTTCCTCCATTTTCTGGACCTTATGTGGTTATATGTCTATATGTAAATATTACTTTTGACATGATGAGAAACTGCTCTCAAACTAGTCAATTGTCAGGATAAACTAGGAATTAAGAAACTTTCTCATAATCTAATCTTTATGATCCTAAGTCTGAAGAATCATTTAATCAATTTCAAAGGAACCTACAGGATTTATGATCAATGAATAAAAGCTGGGTGGTGCTACATAAAAAACATGCTGTGATTTGTTAAGAACAAATCATATATCTCGAGATACCTTTTTTCAAAAGCAGTAACATAAGTGATGAGCTCAGTTCATCAATAGACCAATCTAGTAGAAGAAAATTTCAGGTCTAGATGTACCTTGAAGAGGTGGACCCTTGTAACAGCAATGGGAGTAGTAGAGAGACAGAGAAGAGAGACAAAGAAAGAAGAGATGCAGACAGAGATATACAGAGAAAGACAGAAGGGAAAGGAGAAGAAAGATAGAAACAAAAACATAGAGAGACAGAGATAGAGCCAGAGAAACAGAGTGGGGGGTAAGGAGGCCGAACCTGGGAAGATGTTGAAGTAAGAAAATTCCTAGAGGAAGCTTCATCAACGTACATTATTACCCTCTCAGACTGATTCTTTTGTGAAAGCAAACCAGTCCATCATTTGCCTCAGACAGACTGAAACTTGTAAAACACTTTAGCTTAAAAAGACCAAGTTCTCCAACTATCTTCAGAGACATTGCCAATTATCTTTGCTCATGTCTTGCCATGGACTCTGATGATTATGGAAAGGTAAGTGAGGCTAATGATTCTGCATAGAATCAAGAAATCACACTGTTGATATCATTGGTCTTCTTTGAGAATCAAAGTTGAATAACAATAGAAATAAAAAAGTTCCTAAATTTAGAAAATGTATTAATAACAAGAAATGAAAGATCTTACCACAATGGAATTCTTATAAAAATAACTAAAATTCAAATTAAAACTATACTCCAAACCTTCCTTCCCTTCTCTTCTAACTTATTCTGGATTGTGAAGGATATCTATGAAATTTTTGGTTGCTACAATTTTTTATTAAAGCTTTATATTTATAAAACATATGCAAGAGCAACTTTTCCATCATTGACCCTTGCAACATTTCTTGTTCCAAATATTCCCTTTCCTCTACCCCCTCCCCTAGCTGGTAGGTAGTCCAATTCATGTTACTATGTTAAAAGCACATTAACTCCAATATATGTGTATATATATATATATATATATATATATATATATATATATATATATATATATATATATATATATAGTTATCTTGCTGCACAAAAAAAAATCAAGAAGGAAGAAAAAGAAAAACTGAGAAAGAAAACAAAATGCAATCAAATAACAACAGAAAAAATGAGAAGGCTATGTTTTGTTCCACACTCTGTTCTCATGGTTCTAGCTCTGGGTGTAAATGGTTCTCTTCATCACTGATCAAGTAGAACTGGTTTGAATCATGTTGTTGAAGGGAGCCATGTCCATCAGAATTGATCATCTTGTTATTACTATGTGTAATGATCTTCTGGTTCTGCTCATTTCACTCAGCATCAGTTCATGTAAGTCTCTCCAGGCCTTTCTGAAATCATCCTGCTGGTCATTTCTTACAGAACAATAGTATTCCATAGCATTCATATACTATAACTTATTCATCCAATTGATGAGCATCCACTCAATTTCTAGTTTCCTGCCACTACAAAGAAGGCTACCACAAACATTTTTGCACATATGGGTCCCTTTCCTTCTTTTAAAATCTCTTTGGAATATAATTCCAGTAGAAACACTGTTAGATCAAAGGATATGCACAGTTTGATAACTTTTTGAACATAGTTCCAAACTGCTCTCCAGAATGGTTGGATCTGTTCACAGTTCCACCAACAATGCATCAGTGTCTTAGTTTTCCCACATCCCCTCCAACATTCATTATTATTTTTTCCAGTCATTTTAGCCAATGTGACAGGTATGTAGTTGTCTTAGAGTTGTCTTACTTTGCATTTCTCTGATCAATAGTGATTTGGAGCACCTTTTCATGTGGTTACAAATTGTTTCAATTTCTTCATCTGAAAAATTGTCTATTCATATCCTTTGACCATTTATCAATTGGAGAATGGCTTGATTTCTTATAAATTAGAGTCAATTCTCTATATATTTTACAAATGAGGCCTTTATCAGAACCTTTGAATGTAAAAATATTTTCCCAGTTTATTTATTTCCTTCTGATCTTGTCTGCATTAGTTTTGTTTGTACAAAAACTTTTTAACTTAATATAACAAAATTATCTATTTTGTAATCAATAATTATCTCTAATTCTTCTTTGGTCACACATTCCTTCCTCCTTCCCAAATCTGAGAGGTAAACTATCCTCTGTTCTTCTAATTTATTTATATCATTCTTTATATATAGATCATGATGCCATTTCATATGGGCTCATAGTGTTAGGTGTGGGTCTATGTCTACTCTCTAGTTTCCATTTTTTTCAAGAAATTTTTGTCAAATAGTGAATTCTTATTCCAAAAGCTGGGGTCTTTGGGTTTGTTAAATGCTAAATTGTAATGTTGATTGACTGTTTTCTTCTGTGAATCTAACTTATTCCACTGATCAACTGCTCTATTTCTTATCCAGTACCAAATTGTTTTGATGACTGCTACTTTATAATATAGTTTTAGATCTGGTACAGCTAGGCCATCTTCATTTGTTTTTCTCTTCATTAATTCCTTTGAAATTCTTTACCTTTAATTCTTCCAGATGAATTTTTTCTAGGTCATTAAAATAGTTTCTTGTGAGTTCGATTGATATAACACTAAACAAATACATTAGTTTAGGTAGTATTGTCATCTTTATTATATTCACTCAACCTATCTAAGAACATTTGATATTTTTCCAGTTGTTTAGATCTGACTTTATTTATGTGGAAAGTGTTTTTTAGTTTTGCTCATATAGTTCCTGCTTTTCCCTTGGCAGATAAATGACCAAATATTTTATACTATTGACAGTTATTTTAAATGGAATTTCTCTTTGCATCTCTTGTTCTTGGATTTTGTTAGTGATGTGTGATTTAGTTTGTATCCTGAAACTTTGATAAAGTTGTGGATTGCTTCCAATAATTTTTAGTTGTTTCTGTAGGGGGTTGCTATAAGTTTTTATGACTTGCTTACAGAGTGATGCATTTTTACATGGGTAGATTAAAGTATTTCTCAGGAATTTGGGGGTATCTCCAGTTATCCTTATCTGTAGCTAGCCCTAGACCCAGATGGCTCTGGAGGGGAAAATGAGGTAGGTGACCTTGCACAGCCTTCTCTCACTTAAGTACAATTAATTTGAATGTCATGGCATCCCCTCTCTCATGTCATGGTCCTTTTTGAGAACAAAGAGCAAACAATCACACATATACATGCATATATATATATATATGTACATAAATACATATATATATATTATATATATATATAATTACAAATAGCAAAATGTATTAGCTAACACAAATAAACCTTTCTCCAGCTTCCTTTGCTTATACTGTTCTATCACCAACAAAGCTCTGCTCTAAACTCATGTAATGTCATAATTTTTCACACTCATTTTAAGGGCCAGCTCCTAAAAATGAACCAGGGAACCCCATTTTCAGGGTGAGTTGAATCTCATAAATCATTCCAGTCCTCAAACCAGAAAAAAAAGGAGAGAAAAATTCTGAATGAATGTAGTTTGACCAAAAAGAAAGTGAAGAAAACACAAGATTAAAAAAAAAAAACAACAACACTACAGTCAAAATTAAATAATGATGCATAGGAGGATTTAGGTAAAAGATGAAAGTAGTAGGAGAATAGTTGAGAATAGGCCCAACTTCTTGGAATACCTTCTCAAAAATTAATAACATGAATAAGAATATATTTTTCTAAGAAATCATATGAAAATTGCCCATAAATATTGAAAATGGACAACAAAGTTCAGGGTAAAAGAAGTTGAATAACAGCAGCAGAAATTCAATATTTGAATCATCAAGAAACAATGCCAAATTTAGAATTACTAAATAAGGATTAATTATTATACACAGTCAAAAAACCAAATTCTAAAGAGAAAAATCAAAAGTATACAGGACTGTGTCATAGTTATAAGAAATAAAATAAGATAGATATATATTTCCTTTTTTGGTTGTTGTTGTTACTGCTTTGCAAGGTAATGAGGGTAAAATGACTTGCCCAAGATCACCCAAATAGTAAGTTTCAAATGCCTGAGAATGCATTTGAACTAAGGTCCTCCTGACTCCAGGACAAGTACCTCATATATGTATAAAAGGAAAATAAATATACAAAATATCTAAATATAAGGTAATTTTGGAGGGAAAGTACTAGAAGTTGTAGGAATTAAGAAAATATTTATTTAGAGAGTGGTATTTGAGCTGCATCTTAAAGGAATAGAGGATTCAATGACATGAGTTGAATAATGCATTCCATGAATAAGAAACAGCCAGTACAAAGACACAGGGATAAATGATGGAGTACCATGTGTATGAAGTACACAGAGAAATACAGTTTGCCTGTAAGTTAGAAATATTGGGTTGGGCCAAGTTGTAAAAACTTACAAAGGTAAATGGAATATATTTTTTTAAAAGGCGCCAAGGAACCATTAGAATTTATTGTGTATGAGCATAGCATAGTCAGATTTATCCCTAAAGAAAATGACTTAAACAATTGTAAGGAGGATGAACTGGAATAGGGCAAGATGGGGCAAGGAGACTGATTAAAAGACCATTGCAAACAACCTAGGCAAGAGTTCATGAAAAGTTTAGTATAATTAGAAGCCAGTATAAAATCTTATTTAAAAAAGAGAAGAAAATCAAATTGCCAAAACAAAATTCATACCATGAACTCACAAAAGGATTTTTTTTAAATCAGAAATTATTATACACATACCAGACGATCTGGGAATTCAAAGGAAAATAATGAGTATCCAAAAAATACAATTGCCCAAACTACCTCTGTTAGAAATGAATTTATTAAATAATCTAACCTTGTAAAAGTAAAAGTAATTATTTTAAAAAGTAATTATAAGGCATAAATTAACTACCAAAATGGGAGGGGAAACCTGGGGCAGATGGATTTACAACTAATCTCTATCAAATGTTAAAAGTAAATTCATATCTATGTTGTAAAATATATTCTCAAATATAAAGCCATAAATCATTATTCCAAATCCCTTTTATGAACTCACTATGGTATAGATATGCACAAGGAAAAGAACATGTAGAAATAAAGAACTATAATAAGTTCATTCAACTAATTAAAAATGGGTGCAAAAAATTAAATATAATCTTTACAAGGTGATCACAGTAATATGTCCTAGAAATAATTCACTGCAACCAAGTTGAGCTTAATGCAATGATGTAAGTACATTTCAATATTAGGAATTAAATTTGTATAATTAAATATGGATAAGTGAGATAACAAAAACATGATTTTTTTTTTTGGCTGAGATAAAAGTTGAGTGACTTGCCCAGGGTCACACAACTAGGAAGTGTTAAGTGTTTGAGATCAGATTTGAATTCAGGTCCTCCTGAATTCAGGGCTGGTGCTCTACCCACTGTGCCACCTAGCTGCCCCACATATGATGATTTCAATAGCTAAAGAAAAATAAACTAAGTAAAAATGTCGTTCATTTCTATCAAAAAACTCTAAAAGGTACAGGTATAGAAATTCCTTTTTTTAAAGATTTAATAAAGTTCAGAGCCATCTCCAGGTATCCTAATATATATCTATTCACTAGATCCAGAAATCTCCAAAGGAGAAAGTGAGACTGATGACTTTGCAGAGTCATTCTCTTAAATACAATTAACTTGCATGTCATGGCATCACTTTGCTGATATGTGGTATTCTTCAATATACAAAGACAACCAACAACAACAATAACAACAACAACAACAGTAACAGTTGCATATGTTTAAAATATAGAGATTTAGGTTTGGGTTTTTTTTCATAGAAAACATTAGAATTTTTCCCAATACAAAAAGAACCAATCAAGGAAGTTCCCCATACTTGTTTTTATTTGATATA
>NC_133619.1:297976830-298034330 GCF_048593235.1 Sminthopsis crassicaudata | reverse complement strand
AAAGATCTCTGACACTAAATTAGGGGACAGTCTGGAGGACATTCTACAGCAGTACCAGTTGGATTATTAGAGGCAGCTGCAACTGCAGAGGCAGTTGTGGCAGAAAAGGTAAGGGTGTCAAACAACTGGTCAGAAAGGATTATAGGGAAGTCTTAACTGGCATTGAGCTCAGGACTTGGCACTGTTTGGCAACTCTATTGCCTAAATACACTTCCAGGGCAGAGAGAAAATTATTCCTTAAAAATTTCAATTGGACAAGTCGAAGGTAAAAAAAAAAATGGAAGAAAATGTGAAAATCTAATTAGAAAAACAATTAGCCTGGCAAATAGATCAAAGGAAGAAAATATAAGAATTATTGACTGCCTCAAACTTCATGATCAGAAAAATCCCAGATATTCAAGAAATTATAAACGGCAATTATCTTAATATCTTAAATTCAGAGGATAAAATAGAAATGGAAAAAATCACCAATCTACTCCTGGAAGAAATGCCAAAATGAAAACTAATATTATGCAAATTCCAGAGCTCCAAGGTCAAGGAGGAAATATTGCAAACACCTAGAAAGAAAAAATTCAAATATGGATCCATATTCAAGATCACACAAGATTTAGCAGCTTACCTATTAAAGGAGCAGAGAGCTTGAAATATTATGTTCAAGATGGTAAAGAAACTAAAATTATAGAAGAAAAAACCAAGCCAGCAAAATTGAACTTAATCCTTTCAGGGGAAAATGGACATTAAATGAAATACAGGACGTTCAAGCATTCCAGATGAAAAGACCAGGACTAAACAGTAAATCTGGCATTCAAAAAAAAGACTTAAAAAAACAAAAGGTAAATAGGAAAAATCATAATGAACTCAAAAAGGCTAAACTCTTTATATTCCTATATGGGAAGTTTGTACATTTAACACACAAAACCTTTATTATTAGTAGGGAAATTAGAAAGATTTGGCATAGAGGACACATCATTGAGTCAATTATGTTGGGATGATCTAAAAATGTAAGAATGAAAAAAGAGATGCACTGGTAGAAGAACAAAATGGAGAGGAAAAATAGAGAAAATTATCACCCATAAAATAAGTATTCGAGGAAAAGCTTTTATGGTGGAGAAGAAAAGGGGGAGGTGGCAAGCCTCCAGGAGTGATGAAAAATCAAGAAAACATTGCAGAACAGGCTTCCTCTAGAATAGATACAGCACAAGAAGAGCTAAAGAAAGATCCTTGGTGGGGCTGGGATTAACTAAAGTAAAGTACAAACACCTCTGGACTAGCTCTTCAGAAACACCAGGTGAGGAGCCCCTGGGGCTAGCTGGTTTTGGATAGAACCTCAGCAGGAACCACAGAAACTTTCACCTCCTGGATAGCTTGAGGAGTCTGGATCTACATCCTGGAGGATTGAATGAACCTCAGCAGAATAGGAACACTAGGTCAAATTGTGCAGCAGGGACTGGGCTCTGGGAGAGAAGAACCATCACAACTGGTGAGTACAGAAACTATGGGGCAGGAAGAGCTGCTGACTTTGGGCATTTGCTGGAGGATGGAGTTTTTGACTAGTAAAAGAAGAGAGCTTTTCCCCACCCCATGATTAGAGGTGTTTACACTAATATATATCTCATTAAAAAATGAACTGGCAAAAAGAAAGAACTCCACCATAGAAACTTACTATGAGAACAGGGAACACCAGGGTTCATCTTTAGAAGAGGAAAGTGAAGTTAAAAAAAAAAAACCTCCTACCCCAAAAAGTATCAGTAAAGAGTAATGGTTCTCTGACAAGAGAGAATTTATCAAAAAACTCAAAAAAGAATTTAAAAATCAAATGAGAGACTTTGAGGAAAAGCAAAAAAAAAAAAAAATCCAAGAAAAACAAGAAAACAAGAAAATTATGGGAAAAAGTTAATCAACTAGAAAAGAAGATACAGATCTCAAAGATGACAATAATTCCTTAAAAATCAAAATTAGGCAAGGGGAAGCCAATGAAGCTACGAAAGAAGAAATAATAAATCTGATTCTAAAGAATAAAAATTAGAGCAGAATATGCAACATGTTATAAGAAAAACAATTGATCTGGAAAACAGATCAAGAAGATAAAATGAAAGAATAATTGGACTGGCCGAAAGTTGTGACCAAAAAAAAAAAAAAAAAAAAAAAAAACCCAAAAAAAACAAAAAAAAAACCATGACAAAATAATGCAAGAAATAATTCATGAAAGTTACTCTGGAGTGATAGAACATGAGGGGAAAGTAGAAATAGAAAAAAAATTCACTAATCATCACATCAACAGCATCCTTTGTGGAAAACACATAGGAATAGTATTGTCAAATTTCAAAAACCCTCATATCAAAGAGAAAATTTTGCAAGAAATAAGAAAAAAATAATGTAAATATAGTGGAGCTACAATTAGATTTGTACAGGACTTATAATCAGACACAAAATATCATATCTGGGAAATTTATCTATAATATTAAATGAGAAAAAAATGAGCATTCAATAAACTTGCAGATTTTCAAGACTTTCTATCAACCAAGTAGAAAATTTAACATATGAGAGCCAATGCTTTAGATCAATTTCAAGGAAGTCAATGTGGACAAATTATTTATGATTTATTTATAGGGGAAATGTATACCATATGTTTAAGATTGATATCAACAGTGGTGTAGCTCAACGGATAGATTGGGGCAGAGGTAAGGTAAGAATAATAATTATGTCATTCAAAAGAAGTACAGAGGAAGAATTGACATAGAGGATTTAGAGGGGAAGGAGGTCTCATAGTTCTCAAAATCTACTTATATCCAGAATGACTTACATAGGCAACATTACATATATATGTATCATGAAAGGTACAGCACCCTCCAAAATATATAAAGTAATAGAGGGGAGGGATGGATGGATGGATGGATGGGGAAGCAAAAGGTGAGAGAAGAAGACAAGGGAGAGATCCATGGGAAGGTAATAGCAGAATTAAATCAAAGAATCAGCATGGGTAAGAAAAACATGTGTTATGGGGGAGGGACACCATGTTTATGTATGTGTACTTATATAATTACATAAGTATATATAAATATATCTTTTCTTAACTATAGCTTATTTAGGGGATGGGGAGGAATGAAAGGGGGAAAAGAATATAGTAAAGAAGGAATACAGCAGAGAACAAAAGAACAATATAAAAGGAAGTAAAGAAAAGATGGACATTCATGAATATAATTTCTTCTACTAATATATATATATATATATTTTTTTTTTCCTTGAACTGGTAATTTGTTGTTATAAATTTTGAATCCTCCCTAATGTTCTGTTGGGCACATGACAATGTTTTGATTTATTTTGGTTTTGTATAGTTTTTCTGTTTTTCTTTTTTCTTATTGTTTTTGTTAAATAAGATTTTTTAAAAGTAAGGGTAGCTATCATGATCTCAAAAAAAAACTAAAAACAAACATAATTTAATTAAAAAAATAATCAGGGAAACTATATTTTGCTAAAAAAAAAAAAGTCCACAGACAATGAAGTAATGTGTAAAAAAAAGTTACAGCAAGTTTCTTGATTAAAGTCTCATCTCACAAATATATATGGAACTGAATCAAATGAATAAAAATAAAAGCTATTCCCAAGTGATGAAGAACTAAATGATATGAAGAGACAGTTTTCAAAAGAAGAAATCAAAAATGTCTTTAGTCATATGAAAAACATTCTAAATCACTACTGATTAAAGAAAACACAAATTAAAATAATTCTGAGCTGCCACCTTATATCTATTTGAAATAACAAATCTGGAAAGTGGAAAAACAGGTATAGAAATGAATTATTGATGGAGTTGCGAACTAGTCCAAGCATTCTGTAGAATAATTTGGAACTATACCTAATGGTCTATAAAACTGTGGGTGCCTTTTGACCTGGCAAGAGCACTACTATGTCTGTATCCCAAAGAAATCAAATTAAAGAAAAAGTACATATATATACAGACTATTTATAGCATGTTTTTTGTGGTTTCAAAAAATTGGAATTTGAAAGTATGTCCATCAATGGAATAACTGAACAAATTGTGGTATAAAATTGTGAGGGAATACTATTGTTTTATAAAGAATGAAGAGAGAGAGATGATTTCAGAAAAACCTGGGGAAATCTTTATGAACTGATGAAAAATAAAATGAGCAGAACCATCTAACTGGGCACAGTAACAACAATATTGAAATGATCATCCACTGTGAGAAACTTAGCCACTGAGTGGAAACTAAAGTATAATTTTCTAATTTTCTATTTTTGTTTTTGTTGTTGTTGTTGTTTTTTGGGTTTTTGTTTTTTGTTTTGCTTTTTGTGACCTGGCTAATGTGAAAAATATTTTTCATTATTTCAATGTATAATTTATGTCATATTGTTTATCTTCTCAATGTGTCATAGAAGGGTTGGAAGGCAGAAAAGAATTTGGAAGTAATTTTTTAAAAATTTAAAATATTTTTTAAAAGGAATGGCTCCCTAGGCAGAGTAAGGAAAAGGGATGTATTTGGAAATTAAGTGGATTTAAAAATTAAAGATATCAATAAGAAAAATTTAATATAAAATTTGTAAGGTTCCTAAAAGCAGACTAAATCTTTAATTCATTTTGTGTTCCCTAAATCTAGCACAGTGCCTAATGTGTAAATGTCATCAATTTTTTTTTATTTGAAGAGAGCAATACTGCTTTTGATCAGATGCTTTTTTTTACCTACTTTGGATTTATCAGATTCTGGAAGAGATGAATATTCTGCTCCTTTTATCAATGAATAGAGAGAGCTGGTTTTAGGTAAAATTGTTGAGTTGATTTATTTTCTGCACCCCTGTATCCATCTACTGACCTTTCTAAGTATTCTTCCTATCCAAGTGTCAGTGACTGTGCTGTTCCCATCTGCCTAGGTTCTTTCCTGCCTAAAATATTTTCAAGGACTTCTTCTCTACTCATTCATTCAATAAACATTTATTACCACTTATTCTGTTCAATGCATTGCTAGGAGTGAGTAGAGATATAGATACAGTGTCCTCAGGGAGCTTTTATTATGGAGGAGAAAAAAGAACTATGACAAAAGAACAACAGAAAAATACACAATAATTAATTATGTGGAATTTTAAATAAAGCACCAACATGACTCACTTAATGATGCTAATTAGTTCTAAGAATGCACAATTTTAGGCAAAATAATAGTGCAGGGGCAATTCACTACTTATTGTACACATAAGTAGAATCACATATCAACCCTTCTTTCTAAGTGTCAGAAACTGATTTTAAATAGTAATGTGCAATCAATAGGACATCAAAATTTTTCCATGCCTTCTTTAATTCTAAAAAAAAAATAGTTTACCTTGATTTATAGGTCTATTGCTCATTGTATCAGAGCATACAAAATACCTTGGCAATCTGTAAGGTTAAAAGGTGGATTATTGCCAAGATTTTGGTTTTGTCATAATATAAACAGCATGCTTAGGATTAAAATGATTACCCATATATCTCTGTTCTTGCCTGGGACTTCTGCCTAAATAAGAGTCCAATTTATAAGCAAGAATTATGCCATCTTAACAGATGGCCTTACATGTAAACAGCCAAAAGAACAGGGAGAATTGGAAATCTATGTATCACTGTGTGTTATATAATGGAATGGTTTCTGCAAATAGATAAAGAAGCATTTATGGATAATTCAGTGATTATAAAAATATCGCCAATAAGTAAACAAATAAACAAAGAAAATACAAGCTTAAAGTTTTTAATGGAAAGCATTTCAGGCATCCTGAGACCTTAGGTTTTAGCTCTGATTCTACTATTTCTAAGGACACAACTTTGGCCAAGTCATTTAACCTCACTGTGACTCATTTTACTAACCATAAAATGAAGATATTAATAGCTACATCACAGATTCATAAGAAATAATGCAAAACACATAATTATGTATAGTACAATATATTATAAATTCAACATGACTAATTATTTTAGATGAATTTCTTATGTTATAATCTCTGAAGGATTAAAGATTTATCACTAAAAGGTAACAATTAGATTAAAATATATTACCAAGCAAGAATTGTGTGACCTGTAGTATAGAGGATGTTATCAGAATTGCTTAAGTGAAAAAAGAAGATGGGACAGTCATGGCACACTGTGAAAAGAACAGGGGGAAACTCTCAGTGCTTTACCTGGGTTCTTTATGAAGAGTATATGGAAAAACTTGGATAAGAGTGATACAGAATAAGTTGTCATAAATCTGTTGTGGTGAGCATCATTGGAGAGAATTCACATATCAATAAATTCATAAATCTGTTAAGCTATCTTGTCTTTAGCTGAAAACAACACTGTCAACATTTTTTACAGTTATAGTAGACAATTTGTGTTTCTAGGTCCCAGTTAGTACAAATTAATTAATAATCCAATGAAAAATCCAATTTTGTATTTATATTATTCAAACTTATAATTATGTAAAATATGATTATAGGTTCCAGTCCAATGGATATAAGCAGTATGAATTAGAATAATGCAACCACTTCATGGGATTCATTATCCCATGATTTTGATACTGATTTTGATCTAGAGTTCTTTTTTTTTTCCTAGCTATTTTTCTAGCCCATTTTTTTCAAAAATCAAAATTAACAGGTATATGCAAAATGAAATATTTAATAGAAGACAAGCTTGGAATTAAGAATATCAAGATTCATATTCTGCTTCTGACATATATCTTATGTACCAATGAGAAAATTCCTTAACCTCTCAGTTTCCTAGGCAAGATTATAAGCTTCAGATGTACTTCTATCATAGGACAAAAATAGAGAAAAATATATTTCTACTCTTTCAAGTCTAAATTTGAATAGAATGGACATGTTTAATCAGATGTAGTAAAATTTATATTAAAGTTGTTAGTTAATTGATAAAGATCAACCATTATTCAATAACAATCAATTACCAAATCAATACAAAATTAGGAGTTTGTCTTTTCTTTCTTCATTACAGAAGTGCTCATAATAGGAAACTATCCAGGGAAGAAAAGTTGAGGAAGGGCAGACAAGATATGGTGATACTGTTTTCCTCCAACTTTTAGGGCTACAGACAGTTCAACAAAGGAACCTTCATATTGAGTCCCCAAATATGCAAAATTTTAAGATGAGTAATACTCTTGGCCAATCAAAAACCGGCTTATATAGCATGACCAGCACAAGAGCTGGAACAGCTGTTTGAGTGGGATGATTGCCATTAAGGCTACAAAAAAGCAACCCACTCATCAATATACTGTCTACACCTGCTTCTTCTCATCATCAAGAAGCTTGAAAAACTTCTTGAATATGCTAATTTGTTTTTCATCCTTCTTTCTTCTTAATCCGGAGCAAGAAAACATTTCTTTATGCTATTTTGGTTTCCTAAAGCAGAGTGGTTTTAAGGAGTGATGATAAGGAAAATAATATGGCTTCTGTGAGTATTGGCTGATTCTTTTCTTTTTCTTATTTCTCACTCTTGTGTGAAAAGTAAGTAGAATGGAACATTTTCTTTTTTGTTCTTTGTTTTCCAAACTCCTGAAGTCATAAAAACTCCAATCGATACAATGGCCAACTATGATTCTGGAGAAACTATAGTAATCCATGCTATCCATCTCCTGCCAGAGAGGTAATGGATTTAAAACAGAAACTGAGACATATATTTTGGGACTTGGCCAATGTGTTAATAGGTTTTGTTTGACTATACATATTTGTAGCAAGGGTTTTTTTTCCTTTTTTTCCAGTGAGGGAGGGGCAAGAGAGATAAAAAAATCAATAATTATTAAGAAAATAGAAGAACAAAATTAAAAAAAAAACTTTCAAGTCATTGTCTTAATGGAAAAAATAGTACTGTCTTCCTTGTTGAATCATTCAATAGTCATTGATAAAAGCTGGGCAGAATGCTTAATTTTTTTTAATCCATTCATTAAGATTTTTATAGCACTAATACTTCTCCATTCTTCAGCAGGCCTCTCACCTTGAAAGATACCTTTACACTCTGGAAGGTCCCTTAACCCTTTGGTGTCATCTTTTGACTGGTGAAGTCTTCCTAGAACCTCCATTTCAAATTAGTACCCAGGTTATCATCATGCCCATGTCTTTACTCTTCTTTTGTCTTTTCTCCTGATATTTTGGAAAATGTCCCTATAGGTTCCTTCCTTCTCCTTGAATAATTCCTTACAAATTTTCATCTCCATATTCCATAGTATCTTCCTCAATTAGAACATAAGCTACTTGGGATCTGGGAGCTGTTTTCTTTTTACTTGTATTTGCATTCACTTAGTACAGGGCCTAGCAAGCTGTGTAATTTCTTGATCAGGAAGCTTCAGTCAACAAGTACCAAAGGTCTATGAAAAATTTCCTAGAAGAAGAAAGTTCATTTAAGCTTGGGAAGAAGAAAATTTTGCCAACTCTGTTTTTAGTCTTAGGCAAGAACTCCAGAGAATAAGTCTGTTCTCGTTACCATTATTGCAGCCAACTCATTATCTGGGCTATTTTAAGCTGGGGCCAACCATAAAGATAAGGAGATTTTACCATAGTGTGAATGCAGACTTTCACACATCATCATCAGATAGTAAGTAATTTACTTATTTTGCCATGGAATCTAAATGAAGGTCATCCAAAGTCATTTTAAAAAGCTGATGAGTTTATATATTTGCTTCCTAAGGATCAGAGTAAATCAAGGCAAATGCATCAGTTGTTAGTAATAAACTTCCTAAGAGTCATATTTAAAGAAATGTTATTCTTCAGATGATAAAACAAATGATAATATGGAAATTATTGACAGTAGGGACAACAGCACATGAGTCCAAGGTGATATTTCTAAGGATTAGCAAGTTACTTAAAGCTTCCTAGCCTTCAGTTTTCTGATATAAGATGGAAGAGGGAAAAACAGATGTAATTTGAAAGTGCCTTTTATCTCTTTGATAAGAAAAGGAAATTTATGGACAGTAGGACTGAATTCTTATTTTTTTAAGGTCTGATTAGTGTCATTTGTTCAAGAAAGCAATGTGGGATAATAGAGTATTAGACTTGGAAACAGGAAAATTGGGGTTTAAATCCCACCCATAATACATAGTAGATATATGATGCTGATCAAGTTACATCTTCTCTAAGACTCAGTAAAAGACTCAATAAAACAGTATTGATTATAATAATAGCTAACATTTAAATGATGCTTACTATGAGCTAAACACTATGTGAAAGGCTTTAAAATTATCATCTCATTTGGATCCTTACAATAATGCTGGTATATAATTGCTGGTATTTTCTTATTTTACAGATGAGGAAACTGAGGCAAATTGAGGTTAAATAATTTGCCCAACATCACATAGCTAGTAAGCTTCTGAAGGAAGATTTCAACTCAACTCTTCCTTACTCCAGTTCTAGTACTTTATCCACTGCATCCCTAGGAGCAATAGAAAATGGTACCTACCTCACAGGATGTGGTATACTTTAAAAGAGACATTTATTTATATACATCACTTATTTCTAGGTATACTACTAATCACATTCAAAATAACAATAGCTTATTTTAAGTTATAAAGAAATAAAGAAAAATAAGTAAAAACAAACAGAATTTCTGTGCCTGATGTGTCTATAAAACTCTGTTCTTATGGTATTCTTTCTCACTGCTGACAAGAGGGGGGATATTTAATTATCTGTTTTCTGAGACCAAAGTTAGTCATTATAATTACTCATATTTTGGTTTCATTTTGATTTAATTGTAATTATTGTATATATTATTTTGCTTCTGCTCGGTAGAATTGGTTCATATAACTCTCCCTGTGCTTTTCTGATTTCTTCATCATTCCATACCATTATGCAAATTGTCTTTTTTTAAAAAAAAAATAAATGCTCCATTTATTTCCTCTCTTCCACATATTCTCTTACATGTAAACTGTCACATTAAAATATTATTTTAATGTTTGGGAAAATTATAGAATTTGGATTGTGTTGGTTCTGACTTAGGGGATAAACTTAAATAGACCAATAAAGAGAGATATCCATGATTATAACCAATTAATTCTGTTGACTATAGCAGTGGTCTCCAAACATTTTAAACCACACACTGGGAAAAAATTAAGTACAAATCTTGAATATATGAATCTTTACTAATTGGGTTGTTACTAATTTTAATTATTAATTTAAGCATGTGTGTGTGCAACAATATTAATAATTAAGTACATTTATAAACATTTACACAAAAATAAAAATAAATGGAGTTACAATGAAATAATGTTTTAGAAACAGTGCTTTATTAATACAAATACATCTTGCTCTTACTAAAATGATTAAGATTATTTTTAAGTAAGAATAATAACACTGTGTTCCATTACTTTTAAAATTCTTCTCTGTGTTGTGATACAGCTAGTCAGAGATATGATTCTAAGTTAAGTTTATTTCTGTACTTGGCTATCATAGCTGGAAACAATTTTGTAAAGATAACTCAATTCCAAGTGGAAGAATGCATCATTGGCTATGCTTATTAAATCATAATACTCATTTTTTCAGTTCCATCCACATATTATGTAAAGATTTTTTCTTGAAATTCAGCCGTTGAATTTTGATCTTTTTTGATCTAAATCATTTGATTTTGTTTTTGTTTTTACAAATAGGAAGATATTTCATATTTATATTTTTAATTAAATCTTCATTTAGCTTTATAAATAAATTAGAAAAAAATCTGTTTCCAAAGTCCTTTAAGTGTGAAGCATTTTATAAGTGATTTGCATTATATTCAGCAATCCTGAAAGGAAAAAATAAGTATTCACTAAGAGAATAGTCAACAGTTACAGAGAGGTCAGAAAAGATAAGGACTGAAAAAGGTCCAACATTTTGGCGACAAAGAAATCACTGGAATCTTTGGGAAAAAGTGATTTTATCTGATAAAGAGTCAAGAATTACAAGGATAATAAGAAACCAGAAGATTAGAAGGATAGTGGTAACAAAGAAGGAAGGAAATAGGGAACTTTGAGAGGTTCGTTTAGGGTTTAAGTTTAACTAGATCTTGCATGTATTTCCCATCTATGTCTATTCAGTCTTTCCCATTAAAGAAAGGAGAGAGTGGGGCTTATCAACCACTTCCACAGGACAAAAGTTGCCTTAAGGGTATCTACAACTAGCCAGTGGTAATCTGGGATAAGTATCTGAAAGTGAAATGGATCATTTTTCCTATTGTTACCACTGGGGTACCTTTGCAGTTATAAGTGCTCTAAAGAACCCAAAGACAACAGAGCCCTAAGGACCAGGGTAGAGAAGATAAATAGAGGAATAATGAGCTATAAGACAAAGAATGTGACACAATTGTGTTGGAAACAAACCTCTTGTTTGAAATTGAAAAAAAGTGAGATGAAATACATTTTACTACCTTCCAATTGCATGATTACATATATCTTGGGATTGTGTTACAATCCCCTTGCAATCATACCACAAACCTACTTTGGGGACCATTAGACTAGAGTATATTGATAAAAAAAGTTGGGACAGATGCCTAACTAGATAGTGAGTGAATCCTGGAAATACTAATGCCTTGTTGTTTGTTAAATATTAAATAAGAAGCCTCTGCTAGAATTAAATGATCGGTAAAGGAGTCACTTCTGGGCAGAGTGACAGCTTTTCAGTCAAGACATATGAAGTACCTTCTATTTTTTTGTGTGTGTGTGTTTATGCAAGCAGAGTCGGAATTAGATAAAATCTGGAGTAGGGACAAAAAATTGAACTTCAGCCTCAAACTCCAAGATGCATTCAAAGACAAGAAGAACTCATCTATATGAGTACAAAATCCTTGGTGGTCTTGGTCCATAATTTACAGCAAAATTAGGGCTGGAATTAGACCATCTACTACACAGCTTTCACCTCCAGATGAGATCTCATTTCCCCCAAGCCATAGAAAATATTTCTTTCTTTCTCTTCGTTTTTGTGATTCTTACTATTATCATTCCTGCTCATTCTCTTCTTCTTCCTCTCTCAGAGAATATGGTACTAGTGACATTGACCAAAGTCTAAATTCATCTCATGATACAGGGCTCTAGTTATAGTGTGCCTATTAATTTAGCACAGGGAATTGAAGAAAGGAATGAGAAATTGGAAAGGAAAATATAATCACCTAAGAATGGATAGTGGCTCTCACCTTCTATCATCAACTAGAACTAGAAGTAGATTGTACCCATATCTTTAAGAAAATAGGTCACCCTATCTGTTAACATCTTAATTTAGATGTTTAGAATTTAGAACTATGGTTCTTCAGTATTCCTTTCATGACTTTAACTGATTCACTGTGAAAATGAAATATAAACTAATATAACAAAATCAATTGAACCCCCAATCAGAAATAATTTTTACATGTACAATCAAAACATGTTTTCCCCCAATTCAGCTTTTATAATTAGATCTGAAATGGGATTTTAAAAAAATCTCCATCATTGTGTATATACTGGTTTTTACATTTGATAGACTTAAATTTACAAGGAAAAGAAGTATTTCAGAGTATTTCAGATAAAACAAGAAATAAGTCCAACAAAGTTTAGTAAATTGAAAAAAACTGAGAGAGAAATGGAATATTTGTTGGGATTATATGATATAGAGAGAAACTCCAGGGAACTACCACCCCTCAAAAAAAAAAAAAAAGCTACCAGCAGAAGATCTCCCCAGCGTATATATTATCCCTATCATGTCTAGATATATATTTACAAAAAGGGAATTATTCAGCTAAACATTTCTTAAATTATTTTTTTTCTTGTTTCTTTAAACAACCCTTCATTAACATCTTAAGATCAAAACATTAATCATCTGGTAGTCAAAATTCTGGTCTAGAAAAACCTCTCATTTTAAGGCCTACTTTTCTATCAAACAAGTCGTATGTGCCCTACCTGTACCATCTCCTTCTTCCCGGCACCCTCTCCCTTCTATTCTGATCCACTCAACCCCCATCTTTGGAAATTTAGATGATTGGCACATTCCTGATAATTACCTCATAGTTAAGAAATTAATCAGATGTTCTGAGTTTGACTGCTTCTCCACCTACAAAACATTTATTTCCTGAACTTCCCTAACCCTCAAATTATGTGATCTGCCATGAATGATGAACCAATTAGTCCCAAGGAGAGTATGGTATGGGAATAATCCAACTTCTTGGAATCAGTCTTAAATAAGACCATGATGGGTTCTCCTTTTTTGCTATTGCCTTGAAGATCATAGCAACCAACATTTCCAGAAACTTCCTTAGTTGAACTCCTATCTTAACCTTTTCCAATTCTGCTTAAGTTGTATGGATTTTGTTGAAGGTAAACAGTTAAAAAAAAAAACCAGTATCTGTTCCTTTCAACATTGACTGGCCCATATGAATTTGAAATCACATGACTGAGTTCTACCATTTTCTATTTGGAAAACCATCCCTATGCTTTTTTCATCTACAAAATGAGGAGGCAGGTCTAGATGAACAGGGTCTATGATCCAATTTAAGTTTCTTTTTTTATTTTTCTTTTTTTTTCTTCTTTTTTAAAATTAATTTTTATAATTATAACTTTTTTTTGACAGTACATATGCATAGGTAATTTTTTTTTACAACATTATCCTTTGTACTCCCTTCTGTTCCGAATTTTTTACCCTCCTTCCCTCCATCCCCTCTCGTAGATGGCAGGCATTCCCATACATATTAAATATCTTATAGTATATCCTAGGTACAATATATATGTGCAGAACCGAATTTTGTTGTTGTTGTTGCAAAGGAAGAATTATATTCAGACCAATTTAAGTTTCAATAATAAATTCTAACAGAGTCTTTCTATTCTTAGCTGGGACAATTCTGCACCTCTCCCACCAGTCTGGCAAATCAATGAAGAGCCATTAGTTATTTCCATATACCAGTAAAACTCTTGGTGATATATTGGAAAGTATATTGGGTTTAAAATAAGGAAACCTGATACAAAATTTCATTTTTCCCTTTAATTTTGCTCTAAAACTTGCATTTCTATTACTTAATCTCTCTCCACCCATGAAGACCTCCCTTTTCACTCCCTTTTATGTCCCCATTCAATCAATCCTCCCCCCTTATTTCTTTATACATTTTAGAGGGTGCTATAGCTTTCATGGTATATACACACACACACACACACACACACACACACAGACACACACATATCTTAAATTTTCTATCAAGTTTGGGTTTGGATAATAGAAAGTCCTGAAATTCTGTAACTTAGTTAAATATCCAATTTTTCTCATTCGATACATAGATAATTTTGCTGGATATAGTTTTGGCCATAAGCTTACTTATTTTGATTGTTGGTAGATATGATTCCAGCACCTGCAATCTTTTAATGTGGCTGCTGATAAGTCCTGTACAATTCTAATTGTAGCTACAGTGTATTTGAATTGTTTTACCTTGTTTCTTACAAAATTTTCTCTTTGTTCTGGGATTTCCAAAATTTGGCAATAATATTCCTATGTATTTTCTACAAAGGATCTTATTAAGTGGTAGTTGGTTGATTTTTTTCTGTTTTATCACTCCAGGACAATTTTCTTGGATTATTTCTTGCATTATTATATCAATGTTCTTTTTTTTTTTGGTCACTACTTTTAGGAAGTCCAATTATTCTTAGATTTTCTCTTCTTGAGCTCTTCTCCAAATCTGTTTTTTTCTTATAAGATTTTTCATATTCTGTCCTATTTTTTCATTCTTTTTCTGAAATGGGACTATTTAAGCAATTTATCTCCTCCTCTGTTAATCTAGGGAGCCTATATTTTTGGAGGAAGTCATCCATTTCACTTAAGTTATCAAATTTATTGGCATAAAGTTGGGCAAAGTAACTCCTTATTATTTCTCTAATTTCCTCTTCATTGGTGGAAAGATCCCCCTTTTCATTTGTAAGACTATCAATTTGATTTTCCTCTTTCTTTTTTTTGATCAAATTTACCAAAGGTTTATCTATTTTATTGGCTTTTTCATAAAACCAACTCTTGGTTTTATTTATTAATTCAATAGTTTTTTTACTTTCAATTTTATTGATTTCTCCTTTTAATTTTTGTATTTCAAGTTTAATTTTTGGTTGGGGGTTTATAATTTGGTCTTTTTCTAGCCTTTTAAGTTGTAAGCCCAATTCGTTAATCTTCTCTTTCTCTATTTTCTTCAAATAAGCCTCTAAAGATATAAAATTTCCCCTTATTACTGCTTTAGCTGCATCCCAAAGATTTTGATATGATGTCTCATCATTGTCATTATCTTGGGTGAAATTGTTAATTGTTTCTATAATTTGCTCTTTCACCCAGTCATTCTTTAAGATGAGATTATTCAGTTTCCAATTACTTTTTGGTCTATTTACCCCTAACTTTTTACTGAATGTAGCTTTTATTGCATTGTGATCTGAGAAGAAGGCATTTATTATTTCTGCCTTCCTACATTTAATTTTGAGATCTTTATGTCCTAATATATGGTCTATTTTTGTATAGGATCCATGAACTGCTGAGAAGAAAGTATATTCCTTTCTATTGCCATTCAGTTTTCTCCAAAGGTCTATCATACCTAGTTTTTCTAATGTTCTATTTACTTTTTTAATTTCTTTCTTGTTTGTTTTGTGGTTTGATTTGTCTAAATCTGAGAGTGCAAGGTTGAGATCTCCCACTATTATAGTTTTACTGTCTATTTCTTCTTGCAGTTCTCTTAACTTTTCCTTTAGAAAGTTAGATGCTATACCACTTGGTGCATATATGTTTAGTATTGATATGGCTTCATTATTTATGCTACCTTTCAGCAGGATATAGTTTCCTTCCTTATCTTTTTTAAGGAGATCTACTTCTGCTTTTGCTTGATCTGAGATAAGGATAGCTACCCCTGCTTTTTTGGCTTTACCTGAAGCATAATAGGCTCTGTTCCAACCTTTTACCTTTATTCTGTATGTATCTCCCTGCTTTAAGTGTGTTTCCTGTAGACAACATATTGTAGGGTTCTGCTTTTTGATCCAGTCTGCTATCCGTCTCCGTTTGATGGGATCGTTCATCCCATTTACATTTACAGTTAAAATTACTAATTCTGTATTTCCTGCCATCGTATTATCCCCAGATTATGCTTTTTTCCCTTGACCCCCCTGATCCCCCTCCCCGATATTTACTTTACAGACCCCCCTTGTGACGCACAACCCTCCCTCTTTTTTTTTTTTTTTTAGGATCCCTCCCCCCTCCCTCCAAGTCCCTTCACTTATTCTCCTTTTCCTTTTCCCTTTTCCTCTCCCCCCTTTTAATGAGGTGAGAGAAAATTCTCTGAAAAACAAATATGTTAATTATTTACTCTTTGAGCTATTTTTTCATTCTTTAGAAACTATTTTATTTCTTGGTCTCTCATAGCTTTGCTGACTTCCCCTTGCACACTTTTAATTTTCAAAGAGTTATTTTCATCTTTGAGACTTTGTATCTCCTTTTCTACTTGGTTAATTTTTCTCATAATCTTCTTCTTTTTCTTGGATTTTTTTTTCAGTTTTTTCTCAATGTCTCATTTAATTTTTATTTTTTTTGAATTTTTCAATAAATTCTCTCTAGCAGGGAACCATTTCCTATAGAAGTTTTTTTTTTTCTTATTTCTTATTTGTTTTTGTTTTTGTTCTTGTCTTTTTTACTTCAGTATCCTTCTCTGAAAACGAATCCAAGTCTTCCCTGCTCCCATAGTAAGTTTTTATGGTAGGATTCTTTCTTCTTTGCTGGTTCATTTTTTTAAAATAAGAGATATTAAACATCTCTAATCATGGAGTGGGGAGGATAGTGCCTCTAACTTCACTTCAGATCTCCCCTCTGACCTGGAACCCCAAGAGCTCCATCCTTCAGCAAGTGTCAGAAGCCAGCAGCCTTCCTCCCTCCCTCACTGATTCTACACTCCTTGCTTATGCTAGTTTCTTCTCTCCCAGGGCCACATCTTTCAGCATAGCTAGGCCTAGGGTTCCTAATCAGCACAGGTTCCCTCAGTCTTCCAGACTCTACCTCAATTCTATGAACTATCTGGGAGGTGAAAGTTTCTGTGGTTCCTGCTGAAGCTCCAGTTAAACTTCCTAGCCCCAGGGCTTCCCATTTAGTATTTCTGCAGAAGTAATCCAGAGGTGTTTATACTTCACTCGGATTAATCCCCATCCCATGGCCTTTCTTCAAATCTTCTATGGTTGTATCAAAAAGATTCCTGTCTTGCCCCAAGTATTCTTGATTTTTCACATCTATATTTACATTCCCCAGTGAAAATTTGTTTTATTTCTGGGAGAAATCTGGAGAGCTTAAAATCCACTAATTACCTTGCCAGCTCCCCAGAATCTTTCCCCTAGACAAAATTTCGGATTGACTTCTTGATACCTGTGTGTTCTTGGAGAAGTCATTTAATTTCTAAATGTCCCATTTTGCTCATCTATAAAATGAAGGGGTTTGACTAAATGACTGCAAACTTTAAAATTTTGGTCCTGTGACCTCTTTAAGTACCAATTAAAATGCAACTACCATGGGAGGGATAACACATTAAATTATAATAAATAAAAGTTAACTTTTTAGCTCAACTTAGTTTATCAGTTTTTGTTTTGTTTTTTCCCCAGTGTGATAACTTAGAATCTGATACACACACAGAAATCATTTGCAACAGTGGATCTAATAAAGGAACGTGTGTGTGTGTGTGTGTGTGTGTGTGTGTGTGTGTATCAGATGAAAGTCATCATTGGGATGGATGGGGTCTTTCTACCAAAAAAGAAGAAAGGAGTGTTGAAATGGGAGGTGGCAGGATGCTGAAGACAGGATTTGCCATTTGGTGAGATTTCTTTGGCTCTATATATGGTGATGTATGTATCACTATTATTCTTAATTATGCCTATTTTCATCTTTTAAATTCTTAATTTGAAACCTCTAAACTAGTATAAAATATGTAAGTGATAGCCCTCCTTAAATGGTGACATTTGTCTGTTTTATTACAACTCTTAAACATCTGTGATGATGCATTCATTTTTTCTCAAAGAAAGTCTGATGAGCCTTAAACAGTCTCACAATGACAAAGAGAATATTTTTGAAAGGGAAGGGAAAACAGAGGCCAAAAGATGAGCAGCAAAATGAAGAGAATCTTTTCCCAGTCCCTGCATACTAACTAGGACTTTGCTCACTAAGTAGCAAACTGAAATAGGGGTCAAAATTACTTGGGCAATGTTTATTGTGCACTTTTCATTCTTGAAGTTAGTTTCATCATACAAAGTATTCCTTATTAACAGGCTATCATGGGAACTGTGATACTTCTCCTCTTGAATCTCAAATTGTTGCTTACTCATTTTCAATCATGTATAACTCTTCATGACCTGATTTTTAGGTTTTGTTGGCAAAGTTACTGGAGTGGTTTGCCATTTTCTTTTCCAGATATTTTATAGATGAGAAAACTGAAGTAAACAGGATTAAGTGACTTGCCCAGGATCACATACCTAGTAAGCATCTGAGGCTGGCATTTAAAGTCAAATATTCCTGCCTCCAGGTCCAGCATTCAATGGATACAGTAGATACATTGTACCACCTACCTACTTAAGAGTCAGACCATAAATGGCAAATTTTCCAACATATAGTAAATCAACAAGCTTTTATATTATACTACAAGTGTTCTAAGAAAAAATATTCTTGAAACTAAAGGGAACTTTGAAAATGTCTCTTTTGTCCTTTATAGACTGATCCTCACCCTAGACAAGAAAAGGAGGAGAGGGAAGATCCTATATTATAGTGATTTTCAAGTAGCAGAAATGGGATTTTGTTTAAGATCATAGATCTAAAGCTGAAAGAGTGCTTAGAGGCCATTTTAGTCAGTCCTCCAGTTTTACAGGCAAGGAAATGGAAGCTGAGATTGGGTCAATGACTTATTTTAGGCCCTTTGATTAATAAGAATAGGATCAGGCTTAATGCTTTAACAAGGAGACTTAGAATAATGAAAATATGGCTTCAAATCCTGAATCAAACATTTACAAAAGGTATAACCCAATTGAGTTAATCCTTCTTTGCCTCAGTTTCCTCATCTGTAAAATCAGAAAAATAGCACTTACCTCACTCACAGGATTGTGCTGGAGAGCAAATGAGTTACTATATGTAGATAATTTTGTAAACTTTAAGGCAATTTATAAATGCTAATTATTATTGGCTATTATTAAAATGAGTTCATAAAATCACAGGCTAATATATTTAGATTTAAAGAAAACCTTAAATGTCATCATTTATATTCTATTATGTTCTAACCTCCTTACTTTAGAGTTGAGAAGGATGAGAAATATACTCATTCAAGGTCATAGAAGTAGGAAGAGGAAGAACAAGGATTTGATCCCCGATCCTTTGGCTGCAAACTCATACTATACCTCATAGCATCTTGGAGCTTTACTTTTATTCTACTAGTAAGCCAAAATTTTTGTTCTGAAATGAAACAATAAAATGGGGAGTGTAAAGTAGTAGTCTGTGTCATTGGGCTTTTCCCCAAAGTAGAGTAGATAGTGCCTCTGATTAATAATAAAGCTCCAGAAACACTGAGAATTACTTATTGAGGGATCTGCAAAAGATTGGTTCTTCTGATGACATCTGAATAAAGACTGAAGTATACTATTTTTCACTTTTTTCTTTTTTAATTTTTTTTAGTTTGAGTTTTCTTCAGCAAAATGACTAATAGGGAAATATATTTTACATGATTGCTCTTGTAAAACCTGTTTCAGATTGCTTACTGTTTCTGGGAGAGGAGAGAGGAAGAGAAAAATAGAATTTGGAGCTCAAATATAAAAGAGAAACAAAAATTGTTTTTATATTTAATTAAGGGGAGATAAAGCATTATGTTTTTATAAGTCTGGCTCTTTTTTTTTTTGCTTCACTGGTTATGAGAAACAGTTGAAATCTCTTCTATGTGCAATGAAGTAATGCATTATAATTAATAGACTTTTGAGATGAGTTTCCTTTGTTAGAATTTTTTAAAAAGAAGGTATTTGCCAAGGATGCAGGTTTAAAGGAGTACATACTATTGAAAATGCATATATACAAAATGTGTCTTCACTTTTCATCAAGATTTAAAAGTTAATTGTGGTAAATCCCCATTGTAATGCCAAGGATAATGAAATACTCCTCATACAATAAGAGTATATTTAAGAAAGCTTTCTGCCAATACCTTCCCAGTCTTTCTAACAAATGTCTCCATTTTCTTTTAGTGTTCCTCTTCCTGAGAGAAAAGTTCTTCTGGAGATCCTCCTTTTTTAACTGAGCCATGATTTCTCAGCTATCACTATATCATAGACTCTCTCTTTTGAGATCAGGCTGGGGTGATAATTAAATCTTAAGATTTAAATCTTAAAATCAATATTAAGATTTAATATTGGCTTTTAATATGATTCAGAGAAGAACTGTACCCCAAGGAAGATGAGACAGCTGAGAAAAATCCTAAATACATAACATAAACTTTTTTATATCCCCAAATTTAATGTTATTTAGAAAATTTTCTCATGTTTTCTTATCCTTAGAGCTCTTTATCATTGCCAACAGAAATGACAACTACCCAGTTTAGTGCAAGAATGGCTTGGATTTTCCTATTTTTGTTATTCATGATTTCTAGTTATTCACTTCTTGGCCATGGTGATTTCATCATTAATTTAATACATTTTATCCAGTGGTGGCCTCTATGGAATTTCAAATGTGCTTTCATTAAAAGTGGTCCTATAGACTTAAAGTATGAGTCCTCTTCTAGTTATCTCTCATAAAGTAAAGGAATTCATCAGTGTTTGTCCAGAAAAATCTAAAATATATGATAGCAAATGGAACTGATTGATTTGATATGGGCCTTGAATTCTCATTTTTAGATCCTGAATTACAGTGCTGTTAAAGGACCTGGAGGGGAAAAAGCAAGGCTTCTGGTTTCAGTGTGAATCTTGGAATATGAAAGAAAGATAATTTCTATTGCTAAAATATGGTTACATTCCTAGTATCCATTTTCCCTATCTTAGACCCAAGCAATTTGCTACAGAGCGAATGAAAATGATGGGTATCGCTGGGATGAAAGTGAAAAAGGGTAACAGGAAATAATGAGGGAGACTCACAAAGCATAAAAAAGGGACATTTTTCTTAGTACTAGTCCCAGGAAATATTCCAATAACCAATAATGAAATACTATTACAAATACTGAGACTACAAATATGGTTGTTTTAATCAAGTATTTTTCTTAATCTATTACTAATGCAGTAGTAAAGACAAGAAATACTTTAGTAAAGAACCTTATTTTTGTGAGAAATGGATGGGCATTTATTTGATTCCCACAGTTATGAAAATTAAATTGGAGAAATGAAACTTAAATTAGAAATCTGAAACCCACAAAGATATCAAAGACTAATCGAGGTTCGATGCTATCTTCTCTCCAAAAGAATGTAAGCTCCTTTAGGGCAGGGACTGGCTATATAATGAGAGATGGAGATTCAATTTCCTCTAATTTCTGTAACATCCAATTAATGGGGTATCCAAGGAGGGACTTGTGCTTCAGTATAGGAAACAACATACTGCCTTTGGAGTTTCAAAGATATATCTAGAAACATAGGCATCCATTCTTTCAAGAATGTAAGGTAATTTTTTCCTTCATGCAAAAACAAAACAAAAACAAACAAAAAAAAAAACTACTTTATTTTTTTTTCTTCTTTAATTTGAATTTATTTTAAAGGGTTATTTTCACTAGGCATCAGTGTCTAAATGCACTAAATCTATAAATGTAAGGATGTACCTTTCCATGATACTTGAAAATCATTAGATTATACATACACTTAACTAGAATATTATAGTTGTACCACAGTTGTAATTACTTCTTTTAAGCATACCTATGTATAGCGGTAGCCTGAATCTGGAACCTGGATAATAGTTTTCTAAAAGTTCTTTATTATATTGATTGTTGCACTTTAGACAGAAAAGAAATTAAAACTTATTCCAATGACCTGCAGAACTGACTCCTTTATTAGTCTCATGTGAAGGTATTTGCTTAGTACTATTTGTTTCTGTCAACTTTAGAAATAACTGCAAAACTTATTGAAGGTCAAGTCAATATTACAAAATTTGGTTCCAATTTAGCCTTACAATTAAAATGACTAACTGCATACATGGTAACTCAAAATATTATCATAACCCAGTGATAGTCATATGGAACTATTTACAAAATAAGAGGGGATTCTATTAGGCCATAATTATTACCAAATATCTCTTCATGCCCTCCCACTGACATCTTTTACAACATGGTCAGAAGTTCCTGTGATTAGATGATACCTTGGATTAGACAACATATGTGAATAACATTGCTATTTGAAGATCATTTCAAAGTACAAAAATGATATCTCCAAGTACAGAGAAGCCTTTCTGGGCTTTCTCTAAATATATCAATATAAAAATATAAACAAATACAATACATTTTCCATATTAAATTATATATATATACCAGAATCCATCCTCTTTTTTCATAAATTTGGGTTGTCATTATACTATTCAGTTGACCATCTGTGTTTCACGCTCCATATATGACTAATTTAAATCTTTTTCCAATCATACACATTCTTCAAAATATTTTTATACCTCTTCTTGTACTCCACTCATGAAGCAGTTAAATAGCAGTGCAATGGATAGAGTGCTTGATCTAGACTCAAGAATATCTGTTCAAATCTAGCCTTGGAGGCTTTACTAGTTGTATGACCCTAATAAATCATATAGCCCTTGTGTGTCTCAATTTTCTAACCTACAAAATGATTAAATAATAGCACCTATTTCACAAAATTGTTATAAGGATGATAAATAATGTTTGCAGAATTTAGCATAGTGCTCCGAATATGGTAAAGGACTAAACATGCTGATCCTCCCCCCTACCAACACTGAGGTAGTCTCTTACCATTCCTATCTGCATGCCTTTTTTTCCCCTTTTGGTTCCCTTTACTTGTAATATTAATCCTTGTATGGTGATAGAGTTCCATACGATGCAGTCATGTAGCATCATAGGAAACTCCTGACAGGCTTTCTGTCAGGAAGTAATTTAGTTATCAACTGGACTACAGAGTTTTTTAAGTATCATCCAGCCAAATTTCCTTGTGCTGGGTGTAACTCTTTGTCTACCTTCAGTCTTGTTTATTTATATGTATTATCTAGATACCTATACACATATAGACATATATGTATTAAAATGTATATATCTATATCTATATAATATATATGTATTCATATATATATGCATATGATACATGAATATGTGTGTATGTGAGAATATATATAGTATGTGAATGTATGTACATATCCACATGTGTGTGCATGTGTGGCTGTACACACACACACACATATATATGTATGTATATACAATTCAATCATGTATTTGTCCATTTACATGCATGCTTCAACTACCTTGTTGATATAGCCATGCATAAATCAAGATGATCACTCACCAATCTCTTTCTTTTTGCTATGAATTTCACTGAAGGATCTCTATAGTATTTTAAGGCCTAATGAAGTTAGTACATCATTTTCTGTATCATTTGATCATTTAAAAAATCTCACTCTCTAAAGGAAATTCTTGTATTTGGAATTTGCTGAGAACATCTGACATGAAGCTTGCAAATGCTCTAAGCATTCTCAAACTTTGTCTCACTACTCCCTTTATATTCTTAAAACATTGAAATCTTCCCCTAGATGTTTCATTTAGGTGGGTCATAGTTATCAATATATAATTAGAAATTTAAAATATCTATATAGCAATTAAAGAATTGTATTATCACTATAAAAATAATTTTGACTTCCTAGAACCCTGACCACACTTTGACAGCTAGTGCCTTATATGAACACATAATTCACTGTTGAAAATCTCATGATTTCATGAGGCACCCAAAAAAACTGTCCAAAAAATTTCTTTCTCTTGTCACAAGTGTCAGTGTTGAAAGATTTTGATGTTTCCAGTATCTTATCTAAGGAAATCTTTTAAATCTTTCAAAATAGCATCTTGTTCAAAAGGGTAAAATACTAAAAGACTCTCTCTCTCTCTACATATATGTATATATGTTAATACATATATTATTATTACTTAAATTTTTCAATCAGTTATATGTCTATTGGTTCCCCTTTCAAGGTTTCATCAAGGTTACACTCCTTTTTTTGAATTCGCAACCTGCAACTATTTTTTAAGTTTTCTTACACAGTACTCCCTCTTACATACTCTATAGTACAGCTATACTGTCCTACTTGCTATCTTGTACATATCATGTTCTCTCTTCAGTTTTCATGTTTTAGCAGAAATTCTCTTCCAATTCTCACTCTTGAATGCTTATTCTCTTTAACTGTGCATTTTATAATCCCTGCCATATCTTTCTCCAGAAGGCAGATATTGTATTCCCTTAAGAAAGGAAACAAGAATTTATTAAGTTCCTAAAATGTGTCAAGCACTGTTTCAAGTGCTTTACATATATTATCTCATTTGATCTTCACAGTCCAGGAAGGTAGGTGTTATTGATTATCCTCTCTTTACAGCTAAAGAAACTGATGCAGGTAAGAGACTAAGTGATTGGCCAGGGTCACCCTTGACTCCAGGCCCAAATGTTCTATTCATTATGCTACCTACCTACCTTCCTGGGGATGTAATTTCTTCTAAAATAAGTTTGTGTATGTGTATGTGTGTGCATGTGTGCGTGCGTGTGTGTGTGTGTGTGTGTGTGTGTGTGTGTGTGTGTCTACAGTTCAATTCCAGAATGCCCAAGAGATATTTACAGAAACCAAATGACTGAAGGAGACCTCTGATCACTATGACATGATGTACTAATGAAATGTACATTGGGAATGGGATATTATAAAAGAAACTGGATATGTACCCTTCCTTCTTACTCTTTCTCCATGTTCCCCTGTCTCTGTAAAGCCTGCTTCCAAAAGGGACCACCCACAATAATTCCTGTCAATATATCAGGCAATCATTCACCATCTCTCTCTCTCTCTCTCTCTCTCTCTCTCTCTCTCTCTCTCTCTCTCTCTCTCTCTCTCTCTCTCTCTCTTTCAAAATTAATAATCTTAGAGAAGTTTTTAGGCAGTTGGGTGGATAGAGTGCTCAAGTCAGAAAGACTCATCTTCCTGAATTCAAATCCACTTACTAGGTTTGTGTCCCATGGCAAGTCACTTAACCCTTTTTGCCTCAGTATTCTCATTTATAAAATGAGCTGGAAAAGGAAATGGCAAACCATTCTGATAGCTTTGCCAAGTAAACCCCAAATATGGTCCCAAGGAATTGGATACAACTGAAATGACTAAACAAATACCAGTCCACAACTGGTAGATAGATCATATAGGTTAAATAAAACAAACTTGAAATGTTCTCTATATTCAGATCGTTTCAGTCAATCAACAAACATTTATTAAGCCCATACTATATGCTAGATACTGTATTAGGTAGCAGAGATTCTAAGGCAAAAATGAACCTGTTCTCACCATTAGGATATTATATTGTTAGAAATACCACAAATAGATGTTTTCAAAATTTGTACAACGCAGAAGCCAGAAAAATACAAGTCATTTGAGGGAACTTTGGAGGTTCTGGGAGGATTAAGAGAGATCTCATTGGGAAAATCATTTTTGAACTTAAATTTAAAGTGTAAGGGATAGTGGGATGTGATTCCACACATATTTGGTGGATACAGTCACAAGACTTAGTCATAGATGATGAAGTTTAATGTGGTAACAAGATAATTTGTCTCACTATAAAATATATCCAATCACAATGATCCTCCTAAATATTGAATATCTCTCTGACACAGAAGAATTAACAAATACATTAGACACTCCTGGGAGTTTTAAATAGCTTATTTTTGGGGGATTTAAAAAGAGTATAGGCTCAGGAATACTTTATAGAACAGTCTTGCAAGGTGAAAAGAAGATATATTTCCCCCATTACTGGTGGCTATGATATCTACCAAGAACTTGCCTAGAGGGAAACATCCTGTTCAATAGTTCCCTAGTTTGAGAGAGTTGGATCCATAATTGAAAACTCAAAGACTTGTACTATAGACAGACATGTATAAAAAAAGTCACATGAAGTAGGAAGCAGCTTCAAGGATAGGGACTCCTGGCAGCATAAATAAAATAATCTATGTCTCAAGATAAATTTGTACCTTGAAATCAAGACTCAAGCTGTAGAAAGGATCAAACCCTAGAAATCTAGGTGAGCACATATAAATTCCATTAAGATAATAAAATTTACTGCTATAACATGTTTTTTCCTACCTATTGCTACCAATGTACTCTAAATGTGAGTTTACTTATTTCTAGGATACTGTGTGTTTACAGAAAATTCTGCCTTCCTAATAAACCCATTTTTCTTAATTTAGGAAGTACACCAACAGGGACTTGTGAGCCTATTTACATTTGGAACCAAAATCAGTCATGTCATTGGAGACTCAACCTCTAAGTAGGAGGTTACTTACTCAAACCTGTAAGTAGGAAATAATGAGTACTTCAGAGGAGGTACTATAAAAGGAATATAATAGTTCTAAGAAGTAGAAATGAATAAGGAATATTTCCAAAGGCATAGTCTTTTTAGAGGCTTGGAGACAAAAAAAACAACATCACTTACACGGGATGGCAAATAAGCAAGTTTGGATAGACCATCAAATGTATAAAATGGAGAAACATGTACTGTCTAAAATATAGACTGAAACCATAGTAGGATAGGTATAGAATGCCAAACAAAGGATTTGTATTTTATCTTAGAGATAATATGGAGCCACTGAAAATTCTTGATTAGGGCAGTCCCGAAGGCTGTGATTTAGGAATATTATATTATATTAGCAGGTATGATGAGATATGGTTCAGAGATGAAAGAGATTGGATGCAGTGAGACCAATTAGGAAGCTCTTGCAATATTCCAGGGAAGAGGTGATGAGGACCTGAACTAGAGTAGTAGGTATTTGTATGAAGGAAAATGAGAAAATGTGGAATTTGGAGGCAGACTGGAGGTGGAATATGTGTAATGAAAAGAATTGGCAATTGGTTAGAATAGGGATTGAACAAAGAGACAGTGAAGGAAAGAGAATAATTTGCAAGATGCAAGTCTGTATTACTGAAGAAATGGTAGTACCTGTACCCTTGATTGGAAAATTAAGAAAAGGATAAGTTGTGAGAAAATGAAAATGGATTCTGTTTGGACATGCTAAATTTGTGATGTCTTTTCTTTTCTTTTTTTCTTTGTATTTTTTAATTTTATTTTTATTTACAAAGCATGTGCATGAGTAATTTTTCAGCACTGATCCTTGCAAAACATTCTGTTCCAAATTTTCCCCTCTTTCTCCCCATCTCTCCTCCTAGATGGCAGGTAGTCCAAAACATGTTAAAATACATGTTAAATGCAATATATGTATAAATATCCATAGTTATCTTGCTGCCCAAGAAAAATCAGATCTAGAAAGAAAGAAAAAACCTGATAAGGAAAACAAAAATGCAAGCAAACAACAACAGAAAGAGTAAAAATGCTATGTTGTGGTTCACACTCAGTTCCCACAGTCCTCTCCTTGGATGTAGATAGTTCTCTTCATTATTGAAAATTGGAACTGGTCTGAATCAATTCATTGTTGAAGAGAATCATGTACAGAACTGATCATCCTATAGTCTTGTTGCCATGTATAGTGATCTCCTAGTTCTGCTTATTTCACTTAGCATCAGTTCATGTACGTCTCTTCAGGCCTCTCTGAAATCACCCTGTAGGTCACTTCTTACAGAACAACAATATTCTATGAAATTCATATACCATAATTTATTCAGCATTTCTGCAAATGATGGACATCCATTCAGTTTCTAGTTTCTAGCCACTACAAAAAGGGCTGCCACAAACATTTTTGCACATGTGGGTCCCTTTCCCTCCCATAAGATCTCTTTGGGATATAAGCCCAATAGTAACACTGTTGAGTCAAAGGGTATTCACAATTTGATAACTTTTTGAGCATAGTTCCATATTTGCTTTCCAGAATGGTTGGATCCATTCCCAGTTCCAGCAACAATGCATTAGTATCCCAGTTTTCCTGTATCCCCTTATCTTTTCCAGTCACTTTAGCCAATCTGAGAGGTGTGTAATGGTATCTCAGAGTTGTCTTAATTTGCATTTCTGTGATCAATAATGATTTGGACCTTTTTATATGACTAGAAATAGTTTCAAATTCTTTATCTGAAAATTGTCTGTTCATATCTTTTGAACATTGATCAGTTGGAGAATAGATAGATTGAACTATTGTAAATTAAATTCAGTTATCTATATATTTTGGAAATGAGGCCTTTATCAGAACCTTTAAATGTAAAAATGTTTTCCCAGTTTATTACTTTCCTTCTAATCTTGTCTGCATTAGTTTTGTTTGTACTAAATATTTTAATTTAATATAATCAGAATTATCTATTTTGTAAATAATAATGATCTCTAGTTCTAATGTTTGTTAGAATTCTCATGTAAATCCATCTGATCTTGGGGATGTTTTTCTTAGAGAGCTGATTAATAGCTTGTTCTATTTCTTTGTCTGAAATTGGACTATTTAAGCAATTTACTTCCTCCTCTGTTAATCTGTGCAATCTATATTTTTGTAGGTATTTCTCCATTTCACTTAGGTTATCAAACTTATTGGCACAAAGTTGTACAAAGTAACTCCTAATTATTGCTCTAATTTCCTCTTCATTGGTGGAAAGTTCTCCCTTTTTGTTTTTAAGACTAACAATTTGATTTTCTTCTTTCCTTTTTCTAATCAAATTTACTAAAGTTTTATTTATTTTGTGTTTTTTTTTCATTAAACCAACTCTTAGTTTTATTTATTAATTTAATAGTTTTTTTAAGTTTCAATTTTATTAAGCTCTTCTTTTATTTTTAGAATTTCAAGTTTAGTATTTGATTGGGGAGTTTTAATTTGCTCTTTTTTTAGCTTTTTTAGTTACAAGCCCAATTCATTCATTTTTTCTTTATTTTATGCAAGTAAGGATCTAAAGATATAAAATTTCCCCTTATTATTGCTTTGTCTGCATCCCACAAATTTTGTTATGTTGTCTCATTATTGTCATTTTCTTGGATGAAATTATTAATTGTGTCTATGATTTGCTGTTTCACCCATTTATTGTTTAGGATGAGATTGTTTAGTTTCTAATTACTTTTTGGTATATTTTCCCCTTCCTTTTTATTGAATGTAATTTTTATTGCATCATGATCTGAAAAAAAATGCATTTACTATTTCTGCCTTTCTGCATTTGATTTTAAGGTCTTTATATCCTAATATATGGTCATTTTTTGTTTAAATTCCATGAACTACTGAGAAGAAAGTGTACTTCTTTCTGTCTCCATTCAATTTTATCCAAAGATCTATCATACCTAACTTTTCTAATATTCTATTTACCTCTTCAACTTCTTTCTTATTTATTTTGTGGTTTGATTTATCTAGTTCTGAGAGTGCAAGGTTGAGATCTCCCACTATTATAGTTTTGCTCCCTATTTCTTCTTGCAGCTCTCTTAACTTCTACTTTAGGAATTTCCATGCTATACTACTTGATGCATAATATTTAGTATTGATATTGCTTCATTATCTAAGATGCCCTTTAGCAAGATATAATTTCCTTCCTTATCTCTTTTAATTTGAACAATTTTTGCTTTTGCTTGATATGAGATCAGGATGGCTTACTTCACTTGAAGCATAATATATTCTACTCCAGCCTTTTACCTTTACTCCCTATGTATCACTCTGCTTTAAATTTGTTTCTTGTAAACAACATATTGTAGGATTCTGACATTTAACCCAGTCTGTTATTTGCTCTGCTTTATGGGAGAGTTTATTCCATTCACATTTACTGTTAAAACTACTAATTCTGTGTTTCCTGCCATCTTAGTATTCCAAAATTATACTTTTCTCTTCCCTTTTCCTCTTTCCTTCCTCCCCAGTATTTAACTTATGAGCACTATTTGCCTCAAGCATCCCTCCCTGTTTAGAATCCCTTCCCCTTTTGAGTCCATCCCCCTTTCTTATACCTTTCCCCTACTATTTCTGCTTTCCTTTCTATTTAGCCTATCCCTTCCCTTTTCTCCTTTCCCCTCCCTCTTTTCAATAAGGTAAGAGAAGTTTCTCTGCAAACCAAATATGTCTAATATTTTCTCTTTGAGCCAAATCTGATGAAAGATTCATTCAGAGTTCATCCCTCTCCCTTCTTTTCATTAAATATAATAGGTTTCCTTTGCCTCTTTGTGAGATGTAATTTCCCTCATTATACCTTCATGTTTCCCTTTTTCTGGTACAATTCCCTTTCTAGCTCTAATTCCTATTTATATTATAACAGTAAAATCAAATTATAGATGTAGTCTCTATGTATACTCAGAAATACAATTCTCAAGAGTTTTTTCCCCCTTAACCTTAACCTTTTTATGCTTCTCTTGAGTCTTATATTTGAAGGTCAAATTTTTGTTTAGCTCTGGCCTTTTCATCAGAAATAAATGGAATTTACCTGTTTCCCTGAAAGAAAATGCTCATATTAGCAGGGTAGTTCATTCTTGGCTGCATTCCAAGTTCCTTTGCCTTTCAGAATATCAGATTCCAGGCCCTTTGATCCTTTAAAGTAAAAGGTGCTAGTTTCTGGGTGATCTTTATTATGGCTCCTAGGTATTTGAATTGTTTTTTTTGTTTTTTTTTTTTTCTAGCTGCTGGTAATATTTTTTCCTTGGTGTGATAGTTCTGAAATTTAGCCATGATATTCCTTGGAATTTTAATTTTTGGGTCTTTTTCAGGAGGTGTTCAATGAATTCTTTTAATGGCTATTTTATCTTCTAATTCTATGACATCAGGGCAGTTCTTTTTACTGATTTCCTGAAAAATAGTGTCTAAGCTCTCTCTTTTTTTTTTTTTCATTATGGTTTTCAGTGAGCTCAACAATCCTTAGATTGTCCCTCCTAGATCTATTTTCCAGGTCAGTTGTTTTTCCAAGTAGGTATTTTACATTTTTTCCCTATTTTTCATTTTTTTGGTTTTGCTTTACTGATTTTTGATGTCTCATCAAGTCATTAATTTCCATTTGTTCCCCATTTTATTTCTAGCTCTCTTTTAAGATCCTTTTTAATTTCTTCCAGTAGAACCTTGTATGATGGAGAACAGGTTGTATCACCCTTTGGGGCTTCATCTGGAGACAATCTGCTTTTAGACTCCTTAGGGTTTAAAATTCATTCTTCTTTTTCACCATAGAAACGATCTATAGTTAGAGTTCTCTTTGCCTTTTTACTCATTTTTTTAAGAAGTTGGCATCTCTTTTTAGGGAAAGGGAGGTTTTTCAAGCTTCCTTTATAGGCAACAGTGGAGTAGCAGTGGCTACATTGGGATCATGCTGACTCACTCCTGATGCTGGGTGGGTATGGCCAGGTCCTGTGATATTCTGGTGTTTAGGCAGACACTATTTATCTTTTGTGTTTGTGTTGGATGTTTTATAACTTCTCTGCTGATCTACTGGCTTGCATTGAGGGCAGAGTAGCCAACAATGGTGTAGATTCCACACCATAGATTCTCCACAGCACAAAGACTGCACCACCCTGTGGAGACCACACAAGTCCCAGTTCTACACAATGTGGGCTGGCATCCTGCGCCTGGCCTCCCTCTATGCCCAACCAAAACAGACTTTTTATGGCAATCTTTGAAATTATTCTCTGCTGTTAATTTGCTGCACTCTCAATATTCATAAATTATGCCAATCTAGATCTAATTCAGAGGCTGAATTTGGTAATTAGTTGAGGGTCCAGGGAGAAGATCAAAAAGAAGTGTGTGTCCTTGCCACTATCTTGGCTCCACCCTGATGTCTTTTCTAATAAATCGAAAGGCAGTGAATTATCTAAGACTTGAGATAGAGTAGATAGAAGTCATCTGCACAGAGATGAAAAAGAAAGATGAAGACACCAACAAAAGAGAAAAAAAATGATAAATAAAAAAAATGCAAGTACAGAGCTTTGAGGTGTACCGAGAGTTAGGGAAAAGGAGACTATGATAGTTTAGTAAAAGAGATTGAAAAGAAATATCCAAACTAATAAGAGGAGAACAGAGGGAAGCAGTGTTATGAGAAATCAAAAGAAGAGAGATCTAGTGATCATCAGTATTGAAAAATGTAGAGAATGAGTCATGAAAGATGAGAGCTTAGGAAAGGCTAATCATCTTCAGTTTCTTTAAGAAAAAATATACACACACAAATATAAACATACACATATTTATACATATATATTACATGTATATAACATTTGTCTGTTTAAGTATATAATTTACTAACTCTATAACTAAGGATGTCAGATATAAAAATGTATAGGCTCATTTTAAAGTTCCCCATCTATTTGCCTGAATGGATGATGGGAATTTTGAAAAAAATGCAGAAGTTCAGAAGAGGGGTGGCTTTAGAGAAAAAAAAATGTGAATTTTGTTTTATCTGTGTAGAATTTTAGATGCCAGTCCTACATTTTTACATAACTAATTCTAAATATCTAATAGGTAGTTGGTGATGTGGTACTAGAACTAAGAAGAGAAACAATATTTGAAAGTTATCTGCAGCTCAATGACTATTAAACTCATGGGAGCTAATTGTGTAGATAAGAGAGTAGAGAGAAATGAAGCAGAAGGTTCAGGATAGAGTTTTGGCACATAACCTCAGTTAGGGTATGGATGATAGATGATAATCCAACAAAGGAATTTGAGAAGTAGCCATACATTAAAAAGAGAATATTCAGGACAATACAGAATAATAAAATATCAGAGACTAAAGAGGATCCAATAGAAGAACACAGTCAGCAGTGTCAATACAGAGAGGAAGGGAGAAAAGGAGGAACACTAAGAAAAGGCCATAAGATTTGGCAATTAGAAGGGCATTGCTAACTGTGGAAATATGTGTAGGATGAGAAGCCAAATTACAAGTGATTGAGAACTTATTAAGAGGAAAGAAAGTAGAATTAAAAAGATTAAATAGCTTTCTCTAGGGAGTTTGGCTGTGAAAGGGAAGATAAATGTTAGTTTGAGGGAATGATAGAGTCAAGAGAGGGTTTCTTTTATGTTTTTTGGATTTTTTTCAGATAGAGACATTCTAGTAGGAAGCAAGAAAGAACCATATATATGAGGTGAGATCAAAGATTTCAGCAAGTGAAAATGAACATATGCATTTTTTGATTCATACAAAAAATGATAGACAACATAGCAAATATCTGGCACTGGGAGGTAGTGTTTTAGACCAAGTGAAGGCAGCTTTTCAGTAGTAGAAAGTAGTAGAAGCTCTATTCTCATAAAAAGTCTAGTCTTTTGAATCTAAATTTAGATTTCTTTCTCTTATGTGAGATCATAAAAATTAGTCCTTTATATTTTTATTTTTTCAAGGTACAATATTTAGAGTTTTCAAGAAGTTTCTAACCAAAAAATTATACATATATACACAACACTTTTACTAAAAGTAAGTTTACTAAAGATCTTGTCTTGTTATAAATTAGTTCTTTTGCTTATACATTTTGGGAAATACCTCATGTTTCTAGAATATTGATGAATATTATGAAACTCATTGGTAAATTATTTAAATAAAAAGAAAAAAAAGCTCAAATCCAATATTTTAATTTTGTTCCAAAGAATCCAGTGTACCCAATGTTGGGAAATGAGCCTAGATCATTAGAAGTTTTCAGCTGAGAAGAGTTGTTACTTTCATTGAGAATGTTCAGTGTTTTTTTTTCATCATGCCAATAAATAATTCATTATGTTTAAGCCACAAATTAATTCAGCCAAAAATAACTATGTAGAACTAATAGAGAAAATTGGAGAAATGGAAACTGTCATGCCTAACTGGAGATTGTAGTTAGAATATTTCAAAGAAAGAATGGAATAATTTGAAAGGGGTTTTATCATAACAAAGTATATAGCTGGAAGTTTAAGATAAACAACCAGTTTCCTCTTTTAACAGATAAATGTTACTTCACTAATTAATAATTGGTATTGAACAAGCATTTATTCTACTTTTTGGAACTATCATTGTTGGTTGATTTGCTTGTTATTCAAGAAGAAGTCATAAACTTCATTGAATTTATGCATGTATTAAAGTTATTTTATTTCAGAAACATGAAATAAAAGGTTTTCCAACTTTTTATTTTAGAAATTGAGTGCAACATAACCATTCAAACATAGTAACAGAGTATATGCTAATATATACACTAAAGGCAGACAATGTCTCCAAAAAAAATGAAAATTCACTTTATTAATTGAATCACCCTCTTTACTTTGAGAGATACTGATACCCATTCATTCATTTATTCAACAAATATTTAAATTGAAAATATTTAAAATTTGTTTTTTATTTCTTGTTAGTGTAAAGCTTTTTTTTTTTTTTTTTGTCAAGGAACACATGCAAAAACTGTAGACTATTTTCTCATGGATGTTTCATTTTTTCTTTTGAACTTAGAAAGGATGACCCAAAAGTCTTAGTGCAGTGTTAAGCATGAGTGACTTAAAACAAATTTCAGTAATACTAATACTTTTGGGATACCCTATAAATTTATGATTAGTGATGAGTCAGCCCCCTGAGAGAAGTTTGAAACCATGATTCTTATACACTTGAATAATTAAGAAAAAATTCCTAATAGCATTCAGCAAGTTCTCTTTTACAATGCCGTTCTGTCATACAAGATTTTTGGAAGTGAGTTTATACTCATCAGATTCAAAATCCAATTTAGGATTTGCTAAGATTTTGAAAGCATGCTTTGTATACCAAATGAGCCTACTTGCTAGAACTTGGCATTCCCTCTTCTGTCCAGTGCCTTTACACATGCTGTCCTCCATATGTGAAGTGCCGTCCTTCCTCACCTCCACTCATCAGAATCCTTAGTTTCTATCCCCCACAGTAGTAGACAGTTATTCCAAATTCTTCTTGGTCTTCCCACACTTATGGCCAATTCAGTTCTACTTAGGACTGAATTCTATGAGAGCTTCCAAGGAGAAACTATCCCAAGCAGAGAGTGAGGATGATTGTTTTTTAAATTAGAAATCAAATAAATCTCCTTTGATTTTAAGTTATTGCACTCAAGAACACTATGTCTTAAAAGAACAAGCAAATATAATTTCAGAGCCACTATAAATGTACTTTTTAGGCTATAGGGGGTGGGGAGGGTGATGATGAAAGGTGCTTTAAAAAAACTACAAATACCCCTGTTTGGAAAAAGAAAACCGGAGAGAATTTAATCTACAAAATATGTTCTAAAATAGTAACTTTCATGGATGTAGTTGTGGACTTCCCAAGGAAGAACAAGGCCATTTTAGTGCTACAAAAGGACTTGCACAGATGTGTGATGCTGGTTTGTGCTGATTTTTCACTTCCCAAACTGGAAGCCATCCAACAGTTAGAGCAAGACAAAGTATCTTAGATGGCAAAGGAAGTTATCTGGAGAAATCTAGATGAATTTGTATCTATTCTGAAATGGATGTCTACATATAGCATTGAGAGTTTAAGAGGTCTTCTAGTCCTGAATTCCAGCAAGTTGGATGTGAATGGCAAAAGGGAGGAGTGCTTGTAATGTGCTGTTGTCTCCAGAAGCTGCCGATTGCTCTCTGAGAGGAGATCTGCTGTGTCAACTCAAATCTCTCGGACAGATTCTTCTTCCTGTACAGAGCTGACTTCCCTTCCTGCAGAGAGCAGCCTCAAGTCTGGTCCAGAAACAGCTCCCTTTTTCCTCCAGAGCTGCCCTCTTAATCCTCCCAGAGAATGGCTGTGGGATAATGCAAGGGCTTCTGGGAAGAATTGCTTCAACCAATGCACTTGCTCCTCCTAAGCATGCAAGCTCTTCCCCAGGAAAGGCCGGAACTAGAGAATTGTCAAGTACCGACTTAGCACTTAGTAAGAACCTAATATCTCTATCTCATTAGCACTTAGTAAGAACCTAACAAGTGCTCAGTAACTAATCCACTGATCTAGGAGAAGATGGCCACGAACTTGAAAACTGGTTCAAGACTAGCTTGATATGTAGTAGATATGTATTAGAAAATTTTTGAACAGTCCAAGGTCAATGTAAAATGTCTATTTATCAGTCCTGGAAATTATGTTCTAATGAGGTTTAAATATCAAACTCCCCACAGATTGCAATATTAGTTATAAAAAGTTACTGAATCATGTTTTAAGGGTTTTTTTTTTTTTAAGGTCAAATCTATATGAGTCATTTATGTTTAACACTTCTTTTGAGTGTGGGAATAAGGTACTCATTTTATACTTAGTTCATAGAATACATTCCCACCCTTGCTGGGAAACCCAATACATGAGTAATAACCTAAGTTATAAGTAAATTTGTCCCAGAAGTGCCAATCTTGTGGTTGAATGTGCCAAAGAATATGAAAATGGATCTGTTTCTTTCTTCTTATTATTAAAGATATCCAAGGAATGAACCTATTCAAACTAGATAATTGGTTATAGAATACAAAGCCAAAGTAAAACCAACAGCAGTTTCCCAATGTGACATATAGGCTGAAATATGTATCATAGCATAGCATGGGTATATATATATATATATATGTGATGTATACATATATAAGTGTATTTTTAGGGTAGTATTTCTCCCTTTCTTATACTAGCAAAAACACTAAAGTGGTTTAAAATTTCCTTCTCCAGTTCATCTTATAACTGAGGCAAAAAGGGTTAATGACTTGTTCAGGGTCATAGAGCTAGTAAGTATTTAAGGTCAGATTTCTGAGTTAGTTTTCCTGATTCTAGATACTAGATTCTACATGTATATAATATATATGCATATATATACATATATACGTATATATTATACATATATATATATTATACATATATATACATACATATATATATACATGTCCAAACAGTTATTTTGCTGTACAAAAAGAATCGGACTTTGAAACAGTGTACAATTAGTCTGTGAAGGAAGTAAAAAATGTAGGCAGACAAAAATATAGGGATTGGGAATTCTATGTAGTAGTTCATAGTCAACTCAATGATCTTTATACTTTCCTCCAGTTTAAAATGTAACCTGTTTTTAAAAATAATAATTATTTTTTTTTGTTTTTCAAAATAAACATTTAGTTTTCAGCATTCACCCTAGAAAAACCTTGTTTTCCAAATTTTTCTCCCTTCCTTCCCTTCTTGTCCCTCCCCTAGACAACAAATAATCAAGTATAGGTTAAACAGGTGCAATTTTTTCTAAATTTCCATATGCATCATGATGCACAAGAAAAATCAGATCAACCGGGGGCGGGGGAGAAGCACAAGAAAAAAACAAGCAAACAAACAATTACAACAAAAAGATGAAAATACTATACTTTTATCCACATTCAGACTTCATAGTTCTCTCTCTGGCTGTGGATGGCAATTTCCATGACAAATCTATTGGAATTCCCTTCAATCACCTCATTGTTGGGAAGAGCCAAATCCATCACAGTTGAGCATCACACAATCTTGTTATTGCTGTGTACAATATTCTCTTGATTCTACTCATTTCACTCAGCATCAGTTCATATAAGTCTTTCTAGGCTTTTCTGAAATCAGCCTGTTAATTATTTCATATAGAATGATTATTTTCTATTACATTCATATGTCATAATTTATTCAGCCATTCCCTGACTGAAGAGCATCAATTCAGTTTCCAGTTCCTTGCCACTACAAAAAAGAGCTGCTAAAACCTTTTTTTGCACATGCAGGTCCTTTTTCCCTTTTTTGTTATCTTTTTGAAATATAGACTCAGTAGAGGCACTGGTAGGGTATGCACAGTTTGATAGCCCTTTAGACATAGTTCCAAATTTTTCTCCAGAATAGTTGGATCAGTTCACAAACTCTACAATGTATTATTATCTATGCTAAGTGCTTTACAAATATTATCTCACTTAATTATTCCCCAAACCCAGTTTGTTGGGTATTATTGATGGGATTTATTGTCTTCCCCAGTCAGGAAGAAGCTATTATAATTGTATTATCAGATAATTCCCAGATTATTTAGGAAGGAACTCTTTAGCGATCCCCATTGTCTATCTCCCAATTGCTGGGAGATGAACAGATCTTTAGACTGTTCTGGGGCCTGGTCTGCTAGGTTCCCTTACTGTTGAGCTCCCAGGCACTCACTCTCCTTCTTCATCCTCCCTCCCTCTGGAGTTTGCAACTTTACAACTGGGAAACCCCAAGGCTATATTTTCCCTATAAAGAATCTGTTTGTGATGAAGATCTTTGCTAAGTTCTTTTCAAGGCTAAAACTACTATTAGGTACTGTCTCTCTCCTCATAGTGCTTCCCTCTAATGGCGCCTTTCTCCTTACTCTAGCTAACTTTTCAAATTACTTTCTTTTTGAAATATATGCTCTCCCAACTTTATTTCATACTTGCCATTTCTGGTGCCTATTTTACCTCCTATTTTTTGTCTGTAATTTATTCCCTTAAATAAACGATTTTGCCCCCTACCTAAAAAAGTGTGTTAATGTCCCAGTTTTCCCACATCCATTCTAACATGTAATATCTGTTCCTGTCCTCTTAGCCACTTTGAAAGGTGTGAAGTGATACCTCAGAGTTATCTTAATTTGCAATTATCTAATCAATAGTGATTTAGAGCATTTTTATATGACTAGAAATTTTCATCTGAAAATTGTCTGTACATATCCTAAGACTATTTATTAATTGGGAAATGGTATAAGCTCTCTATTGAAAAGACTGGTATGTGTGTGCATGCTGTGTTAAATGTTTGTATCCCAGCAACTAGTTCTTTTCCTGAGATATAGCAAGCACTTATTAACATTTTGTTCAGTTAAATTGGAGTTAATTTGTATTTTCCTGACAGAATGAATGCTGATGGATTCTTATATCCTAAAAGAATTAAAATCAAAACATAATATCCTAAATCTCAGAATTTCATAGACATTTTCTGCACCACAGTCTATGTCCCATAGCAAGGTTGGAGTGTTTAACTAGAGTCATTTTTCATTTACTCGTGCAGTGGAAGGAGCCTTTTTTTTTTTTCATTTGAAGAAACTAAAATCTGATAAATTAAATGATTTGCTTCAAATCACCTAGAATTTGAACTTGGTCTTCTGACTACAGATAAAATGTTCTTTCCATGCAACTATACTATCTTTCAAATTTAGTGAGAATTTTAAAATGTGCATTGGAAGAATAGGTTAGCAGAGTAAGCTAAAGTTATAAATTTAGGAGTCATTCACACCAAGGCAAAACAATGGCAGCTCTTCTAGAGGGAGAATATTTTTTGCATGTGTTGTATATCTTCCTTAAAATATGTTACTATAGCTGAAATATTTATAGTATTATAGTGTTGGAATGGATGATAAAAGGAAACTTTTCTACTATCTAAAATCAGTGTAAATTTTCTTTCTCTTTAAGCAATGGAATAAACCAAAGGGATTTTTGGAGTCAGAATGGGTTGTCACACAACATTTCATCCCTATTAAAGCTGCAATCACTGTTAAATCTCTCCATGAGTCATAAATGAGAACAAAACATTTGATACCTTAGCATATCCCAAGACCCTTGATGATTAAAAGGAAGTTCTATGTCAGCAGAATTATTTTAATTTTTTGGGAACCATTATGTTTTGAAGAGGTCTCTCTAGAAGAAAGTCTTGAATAATTGGCAGAAGTAGAGCAAGAGTCTGCATCCTGTCAGGGACTTTGAATTTTATTTGAATTGTTTCTTACAAACGTTTGGCAGAGGAATGTTTATATGTCTGTGTTAGGAGAGGCCACCAAAAGAAAACAGACAGCTGTGCTAGTTTTTTTTTTTTTTTTTTTTAAAGCTTCTTCATCCCTAAAGAACTGGGGAATATACATAAAAATAGATTTGCATAGAGATTCAATTCAAAATCTTATAGGATAGAATTATAAATGTTTGATTTGAACAAATGAAGGTTTTCTGATCATTTTACTTTAAATTATCTTTCAAAATGCTTAAATGTCAACATAGAATCAATTAGTTATTTTTCTATATGCATGCATATATAAGTGCACATACACACATGCACATATTTATCACTATTTTCATTATCGTCATCATCATCATCATTTATCTTTTTGATTGCTTTTTGTTTTGTGTGTGCAGAGAAGAAAAGAGCAATTCTGACTTCTGGTCCAGATGCCACAAGAAATAGCCTGAGGCAAACACCATGAAAGTTAACAAATTTCCTTAGCCTTGGTGAGGTGACCTTGAGGAAAGATTTCAGACCTTGTATCATCAACTCCACAAAGGGAATAAGTAGATTGTGATTCCAGAAGAGAAAGAAGTCAGTATTAGAGAAGCCACCAATGGGGGAGAGAACTCACAAAGTAGTTAACCTAGTGAATCGTCATTTGGGAAAGAAATTCTAGCAATAGTTTCCTTTTTAACTAATTAACTAGGAGCTAAGTAAGCTGAGTGTATCTTCTGCTACACCTTCTAAATATTAGGAAACTGAGCCAATGTCTTTATAAAATTAAGTCAAATCCACACACAATTATGAAGTGCCTATTATTAGCTAGAAGCTGTAGCAGTAGAGCAACTAAATGATGCAGTGGATAGAATTCTGAGTCTGGAGTCAAGAAGACTCATCGTTCTGAGTTAAAGTCTGGTTTCAGATATTTACTAGCTATGTGATGCTAGGCGAATCATTTAACCCTTTTTACTTCAGTTTCCTAATCTGTAAAGAACTGGAGAAGCAAATTGGAAACCACTCCAAGTATCTTTGTCAAGAAAATTCTAAATGTGGCCATAAAGAGTTGGACATGACTGAAAACAACTGAACAACAATAAAATGTTAAGTACTGCACTATATACCTGTAATACACACATAAAGGAAGAAAGAAAAAATAATCCTTCCCCTTAAGGTCACGATCTTATGAGACAATATACAAGCAATTATGTGCCATAAAAGATATAGATAGATAGATAGATAAAATGGATTGACTTTAGAGTATTAAAGGGGACCAAAAAGACTTCTTGAAATAGGTGAAATTTAGCTGAGATTTGAAGAGGATAGAAAAGTCAGTCAACCTGGTTTAGTCTGTCTGCCAGGATAGAGTGTGGCCATTGCACATGCTACAGCTTCTTGAAACCACAGGACCTCACCAAAGTGCTCCCACTTGTCTCCTTGAACACCTCATATGCCTAGTTAGTTAGCAATTTAAAGGCATATGTAGAAAGCCTTCATTAGACTACCTTTTCTGCTTTTGGTCTACAAAAAATTCAGAATGTTTTATTCTGAGCAATGTTGTTTTTTTGTTTTTTTTGTTTTTTTGTTTTTAATTTTGATGTTCAGTTCCTCCTAAATTCTCTCATCTATAGATTGAAGTAAGGTGTGATCATACCTTCAACAGAAAATAACATTTGCCCTTTGCAGATCAAAAATGTGAAGTTACTATTGGGCTACATAAATCTACTTTCAGTTCCAGGAACGTAGTAATATTAACTGCCAAGTAAGTGTCTGTTTACCATAAGACTGTGGTTCTTGAAGAAAGGCCTACCAGTGCTCAAAATGCCATGTAATAAAAAGACTTTGGAAAGTAGAACTCTGCATTTGAATTTCATCCAGCTCTGTCATTTACTAACCATAGAAGTAAATTACTTCATAGAATTTGTCTGTGGCAGAAGGGACAGCAGAAGCCATTCATTCCAATTAGTGATCAAATATTAATTCCTTTTAAACTAGGTAGCTTCCCTCTTCTATTTTTTTTTCATATTTTACTTTATTTTAAATATATAAATTAGAATCAGGAGGGGGTAGAGCCAAGATGGCAGAGAAGGTACATGCAACCCTCTGAGCTCCTCTCATGCCCTCCCTACCAATCTTTGAATTTAGCCTCAAAAATAGCACTTGACTGGCGAAATTCACAAAGATTAAAAGTAAAATGATTTACTACCCAAAGTTAATCTGGAGGACTGCCAGAGAAGGTTTGTCCTGAGTGGTGGGAACAAACAGCAGCAGGCAGGGAGATAGGAAAGACTGACTTCCTGAATGTACCAGACACCGGGAAGCCTCTAATCTGCACAGTTTGGGGGGCTTGGCCTAGGGCAATAGAACTTCCCTAGTGCGACTATGCTTCCTTGGACAGAGCCACTTCCAGTGCCTTGCCGGACTGTTCACTGGGCAACTGCTAATACCCACAGCCCCAGAGCTGGCTTTGGCTTGGGATAGTGACACTTTCGCTGCTCAGCCTCTTGTCTCAGGGCAGTCGTTAATCCACACAGCTGGGTGCTTAGCAGGGCACCCCCGCACAGCTGGGCCATGCAAGCCTGAGTCACTTCAGTTGGGGAACTATTTCCCAGAGCTCTCCCATACCTGGCTACTATTTATAGCCAGTTGACAGGCTATCCATATCCCTATCCCTCATCTGCAGAGGAAGCTGGCAACCTCCTGGCCCTGAAGGAAGACCCTACAGTCTTTAAAAAATGAGTAAAAAAATCAAAAGGATGATTGATAGCTTCTATACAGAAAGAGAGTAGATTTTCAACCCTGAGGAGACTAATAGTAGACAGTCTCCAGACAACTATTGGTCCCCAACAAAAAAGGCTCTCCTAGAAGAGACTATTAAAAACCTTAAAAGAGAGATAGAAGAAAATGGTGAAAAAGAGAGAAGTTATGCAAGAGAGTAACAACTTCCTGACATGTGAATTGGAAAAGGTAAAAAACTCTCAGGAAGTGTAGGGAAACAGAATTTGTGAATTAGAAAAGTTAAAGTACTCCCAGGAAAGTAGGATGTGTGAATTAGAAAAAGAAAATAGCTCACTAAAAAAAAAAAAAAAAATTTAGTGAAATGGAAAAAAAAATCCATAGAACAAAACAACTCATTTAAAAATTCAATTGGACATATACAGAAAGAAGTAAAAAAAAAAAAAAGCTAATGAAGAAAATAACTCAAACACATGTAAAATGTATGGGATTGCCTGTCATCGGGGGGAGTGAGTGGAGGGAGGAGGGGATAATTTGGAAAAATGAATACAAGGGATAATATTATAGAAAAAATTACTCACGCATATATACTGTGGGAAAATATTCTAAATAAAAAAAATAAAACAAACAAACAAAAAAGAAAATAACTCATTGAAAATCAGAAATGAACAAATACAAATGAATGATTCATTGAGACACCAAGAATCAGTCAAACAAAACCAAAAAAAAAAAAAAAAAAAAAAGAAAGAAACATTAAATATCTACTTGGAAAAAAATAGACCTGGAAAATAGATCTAGGAGAGATAATCTGAGAATTATTGGACTTCCCAAAAATTATGATGAAAAAAAGAGCCTAGATACCATTTTAAAGGAAATCATCAAAGTGAACTTCCCAAAGGTATTAGAACCAGAAGGTAAAACACCTTCTAAAAAAGACCCTAAAAAAAAAACAAAAAACAAAAAAAACCACCATGGAATAGTGTGGACAAATTTCAGAACTATCAGACTAAGGAAAACATATTACAAGCAGCCAGGAAAAAAAACAATTCAAATACCGAGGTGCTACATTAAGGGTCACTCAAGATCTGGCTGCCTCTACATTAAAGGACCGAAGGGCCTAGAATCTGATATTCTGAAAGGCAAAAGAACTTGGAATGCAGCCAAAAATGAACTACCCAGATAAGCTGAGCATTTTCTTCCATGGAAGAAGGTGGTCATTTAATGAAACAGATGAATTCCATTTGTTTCTAAGGAAAACACCAGACCTAAACAAAACCAACTATAGGAATCAAGAAAATCAGGAAAAGGTAAAAGGAACTCTTGAGAACTGTATTTCTGTTGTGGATATACATAAAGACCACATGTATAATTTGATTTTATTGATATAACATAAAAAGGGAAGTAGAAATAGAAAGGGGATAGTGTCAGAATAAGGGAAAAGGGGAGATAAAAAGAGGGAAACTACATCCCATGAAGAGGCAAAGAAAACCTATCATATCTGAGGGAATTTAGAGAGGGGGAGGAACATTGTATGAATCTTACTCTCAAAAGAGTTGGCTCAAAGAGAAAATAATTGACATATTTGTTTTACAGAGAATTCTCTCTCACCTCATTAAAAAGTGGGAGAAGAAAAGGGAAAAGGAAAAGAGTAATAAGGGAAGGGAACAAGAAGGGGGAAGGGATTTAAAGGGAGAAGGGAGGGATACCAAAGAGGGAGAGCTGCGTGACACAAGTGGGGCCCATAAGTTTAATACTGGGGAAGGGGTTCAGGGGGGTAAAAGGGAAAAAAAAGCATAATGAGGGGATAATATGAAGGCAGGAAATACAGAATTAGACATTTTAACTGTAAATGTGAATGGAATGAACTCTCCCACTAAGCAGAGGCAGATAGCAGACTGAATCAAAAGTCAGAACCCTACAATATGTTCCTTACAGGAAACACATTTAAAGCTGGGAGATACTTACAGAGTAAAGGTAAAAGGATGGAGCAGAATCTATTATGCTTCAGGTGAAGTTAAAAAAAAAGCAGGGGTAGCTATCCTTATCTCAGATCAAGCAAAAGCAAAAATTGATCTAATTAAAAGAGATAAGGAAGGAAACTATATCCTGCTAAAGAGTAGCATAGACAATGAAGCAATATCAATACTAAACATATATGCACCAAGTGGTATAGCATCTAACTTCCTAAAGGAGAAGTTAAGAGAGTTTCAAGAAGAAATAGCAAAACTATAATAGTTGGAGATCTCAACTTTGCACTCTCAGAATTAAATAAAATCAAACCACAAAACAAATAAGAAAGAAATTAAAGAGGTAAATAGAATATTAGAAATATTAGGTATGATAGATCTTTGGAGAAAACTGAATGGTGATAGAAAGGAGTATACTTTTTTCTCATCAATTCATGGAATCTATACAAAAATTGACCATATATTAGGACATAAAGACCTCAAAATTAAATGTAGGAAGGCAGAAATAATAAATGCTTTCTTTTCAGATCACGATGCAATAAAAACTACATTCAACAAACAAAAAGTTAGGGGTAAACAGACCAAAAAGTAATTGGAAACTAAATAATCTCATCTTAAAGAATGATTGGGTGAAGCAGCAAATTATAGACACAATTAATAATTCCACTCAAAATAATGACAACAATGAGACATCATACCAAAATTTGTGGGATGCAGCCAAAACAGTAATAAGGGAAATATCTTTAGATCTTTATATCTTTAGAGGCTTACTTGAATAAAATAGAGAAAGATCAATTTATTCGGCTTGCAATTTAAAAAGCTAGAAAAAAACCAAATTAAACCCCCCCAATCAAATACTAAACTTGAAATTCTAAAATTAAAAGGAGAAATTAGTAATATTGAAAGTAAAACAAACTATTGAATTAATAAATATAGCTAAGAGTTGGTTTTATGAAAAAACCAATAAAAGATAAACCTTTGGTAAATCTGATCAGAAAAAGGAAAGAGGAAAATCAAATTGTTAGTCTTAAAAATGAAAAGGGGGAACTTTCCACCAATGAAGAGGAAATTAGAGCAATAATGAGTTACTTTGCCGAAATTTATGCCAATAAATTTGATAACCTAAGTGAAATGGATGACTACCTCCAAAAATATAGGCTTCCCAGATTAACAAAGGAGGAAGTAAATTAAATAGTCCCATTTCAGAAAAAGAAATAGAACAAGCTATTAATCAGCTCCCTAAGAAAAAATCCCCAGGACCAGATGGATTTACATGTGAATTCTAACAAACATTTAAAGAACAATTAGCCCCAATGTTATATAAACTATTTGAAAAAATAGGGAATGAAGGAGTCCTACCAAATTCCTTTTATGACACAGACATGGTACTGATACCTAAACCAGGTAGGTTGAAAACTGAGAAAGAAAACTATAGACCAATCTCCCTGATGAATATTGATGCTAAAATATTAAATAAGATATTACCAAAAAGACTACAGAAAATTATCCCCAGGATAATACACCATGATAAAGTAGGATATATACCAGGAATGCAGGGCTAGTTCAATATTAGGAAAACTATCAGTATAATTGGCCATATTAACAACCAAATTAACAAAAATCATATGATCATCTCAATAGATGAAAAAAAAGCATTTGATAAAATCCAACATCCATTCCTACTAAAAACACTTGAGAGTATAGGAATAAATGGACTTTTCCTTAAAATAATTAGTAGCATCTATCTAAAACAATCAGTAAGCATCATATGTAATGGGGATAAACTTGAACCATTCCCAATAAGATCAGGAGTGAAACAAGGTTGCCCACTATCACCATTACTACTCAGTATTGTATTAAAAATGCTAGCTTTGGCAATAAGAGATGAGAAAGAAATTAAAGGAATTAGAATAAGTAATGAGGAAACCAAACTATCACTCTTTGCTGATGATATGATGGTATATTTAAAGAACTCCAGGGATTCTACTAAAAAGCTATTAGAAATAATCCACACCTTTAGCAAATTTGCAAGATATAAAATAAACCCACATAAATCATCAGCATTCTTATATATCACTAACAAAATCCAACAGTTAGTGCTACAAAGAGAAATTCCATTTAAAGTAACTACTGATAATATAAAATATTTAGGAATCTATCTGCCAAGGGAAAATCAGAAACTATATGAGCAAACCTAAAAAACACTTTCCACACAAATAAAGTCAAGTCTAAGCAATTGGAAAAATATTAAATGCTCCTGGATTGGGTGAGCAAATATAATAAAGATGACAATACTACCTAAACTAATCTATTTATTTAGCACTATACCAATCAGACTCCCAAAAAACTATTTTAATGACCTAGAAAAAATAACAACAAAGTTCATATGGAAAAAACAAAAGACAAAAGTTCAAGAATTTCAAGCGACTTAGTGAAAAAAAAATCAAATGAAGGTGGCCTAACTGTTCCAGATCTAAAATTATATTATAAAGCAGCAGTTACCCAAAACCATTTGGTATTGCTAAGAAATAGACTAGTTGATCAGTGGAATAGGTTAGGTTCAAAGGAAAAAAACAGCCTATAACTTCAATAATGTGGTGTTTTACAAACCCAAAGCCCCCAGTTTTTGGGATAAGAACTCACTGTTTGACAAAAATTGTTGGGAAAATTGGAAATTATTATGGCAAAAACTAGGCATTGACCCCCACTTAACATCATACACCAAGCTCAGGTCAAAATGGGTTCATGACCTAGGCATAAAGAATGAGATTATATAAATAAATTAGAAGAGCATAGGATAGTTTACATCTCAGACCTGTGGAAAGTGAAGGAATTCATGATCAAAGAACTAGAGGTCATTATTGATCACAAAACAGAAAAAATTTGATTATATCAAATTAAAAATTTTATGCACAAACAAAACTAATGCAGACAAGATTAGAAGAGAAATAATAAACTGGGAAAACATTTTTATAGTCAAAGGTTCTGATAAAGGCCTCATTTCCAAAATATATAGAAATTAACTCTAATTTATAAGAAATCAAGCCATTCTCTAATTGATAAATGGTCAAAGGATACTAACAGACAATTCTCAGATGAATAAATTTAAACTATTTCTAGCCATATGAAAAGATGCTCCAAGTCATTATCAATCAGAGAAATGCAAATTAAGACAATTCTGAGATACCACTACACACCTGTCAGATTGGCTAGAATGACAGGGAAAGATAATGCAGAATGTTGTAGGGGTTGTGGGAAAATTGGGACACTGATACATTGTTGGTGGAATTGTGAATACATCCAGACATTCTGGAGAGCAATTTGGAATTATGCTCAAAGAGTTATCAAACTGTGCATATCCTTTGATCCAGCAGCGTTACTACTAGGCTTATATCCCAAAGAGATTTTAAAGAAAGGAAAGGGACCTGTATGTCCAAGAATGTTTGTGGCAGCCCTCTTTGTAGTGGTCAGAAACTGGAAATTGAGAGGAAGCACATCAATTGGAGAATGGCTGAATAAATTGTGTTATATGACTATTATGGAATATTATTATTCTATAGGAAATGACCAACAGAATGATTTCAGAAAGGCTTGGAGAGACTTACATGAACTGCTGCTGAGTGAAATGAGCAGGACCAGGAGATCATTATATACTTCAGCAACAATACTATATGATGATCATTTCTGATGGACGAGGCCCTCTCCAACAATGAGATGAGCTAAATCAGTTCCAATAAAGCAGTAATGAACTGAACCAGCAAAAGAACTCTGGGAGTTGACTATGAACCACTACATATAATTCCTTATCCCTCTATTTTTGTCCTCCTGCATTTTTTATTTCCTTCACAAGTTAATTGTACACAATTTCAAAGTTCAATTCTTTTTGTATGGCAAAATAAGTGTATGGACATATATACATATAATGTATTTAGCTTATACTTTCACATATTTAACATGTATTGGTTAACCTGCCATCTGGGTGAAGAGGTGGGGGGAAGGAGGGGGAAAGTTGAAACAAAAGGTTTTGCAATTGTCAATGCTGGAAAATTACCTATGCATAAAATTTTTGTAAAAATTTAAAAATAAAATTAAAAAATATATATGAATTACACAATATAATAAATTTCCATTACATCATATAATAAAAAATGATTGCACATGAAAATAGAAATCTATCACGTACAAGTTGCTATTCATTGTAAATATATAATTGAGTTTTTTTTTTATTACACCCATGTATATTTTTCTTCCTTCCTCTTCTCCGATCTAAAGATTGCTACCATTAAACAACAGTATCGATATACACATAACATTATACACACATATAATTATATATATATATATTTATATGAAATCTATTTATTAGTTCTTTTTCTGGACACAATTAGTACCTTTTTCCTTTTCATATAACTAATTTGGATATTTCTAAAGGTCAAAAATTTTCACTCAAATTCATTCTAAATTTTAAAGATTCTGTACAAATAAAATAAAAGTCATCAAGATCAGAAGGAAAGGATGAAATTGGGGACGAGTTATAGACAGTTTCTCAGCCTTTAATACTCTCATTATTAGGAAGCTTTGAACTAAATTGAACTGGAATCTGCATCTATACAAGAAATGTTTGGGTTCAATGGTAACAAATTTGAGTATTATATAAAGTTAACGAATATGTCTTCTTATTGAATCTTTCCCTGGGGTAATTTGAGTCAGCTGGATTACATTCAATATTTTATTTAAATGTAGTTTTTGCTTCCATTGCTTGTCACTATTTCCATGGTGGTAATATCCATATTCTTCTGCTGTCCTTCTTGGTGTTGTTTTACAAATGAGTTTGTATTTGAAATCAGTACTGTCCTTGGCTTCCATATCCCTACTTGGCAGAAAGATAAAGTGCTGACTAAAGTGGTTTTGAGGCTCTTTTGACCTCCTCATTGTGATGACTGTTTTACATTGATTAAAATTGTAAAGAAAGGGGTAATAATCACTGTAAATCTATCTGTCCTTTTCACCTTTCTTTTTTTAAAGCCAACAAATCACTTTTTAAAAGGGTCAAGTTAACATTGTTCCAATTATATGTAGTATTTTCTGCTTATCTCTATCCTTTCTTCTAATTTTGTGTTAATTTTGACATTATATTAACTATTTGGGAGACTGACAATCATAGAGAACTGACTCTGACATTACTCCCCTTCAGTGAAATAATTTCTGTTCATAAAGGTATAGTCAGTTTTGTATTTCACAATGTTATTTGATGCTTACCACATCCAAAGTTTCTAATTGTTTGATAAAAGAAGGAATTGATAATATACAAGCAGAAACTTCTATGTCTAAGATTTGACCTGTAATCGTTGAGCTGAGTTATAATATATTGTCAATACATTTTTAACCATTCTCTCTAATGCTTACCTTAGTTTGTTGGGATTGTTCAGTTATTCAGTCCTGTCTGATTCTTTGGATCCTATTTGAGTTTTCTTGGCAAAGATATTAGAGTGGTTTTCCACTTTCTTTTCCAGATTATTTAATTAGATGACAAATTGAGGCAAATAAGATTTAGTCATTTGACTTTGGTTACCTGGGTAAAAATTTTCTGATACCTGGTTTTAACTGAGAGAGATGAATCTTCCTCACTCCAGGCTTAGTGTTCTATACATTGTGCTACCCAGGCTCACTCCCACTTTCCACACCTACACATTTATATTTAAGTCACTAATTATCATTATAAGTTATGGTTTGGACCATCTTGTTTTTCTTTTTGTGGAATTTTCTAATTCTACATCACATGTGAACACATAATCTGAATTCTGTTCATGGTTAGGGTTTTTTTTTTTTTTTTTTTTTTTTTTGGCTTTTTTCCTTCTTGTGAATGCAACAAGTTGATTTTTGTTCCATACAATAACATTTCTTATTCCTTTGAACAAATGATGAAAACCATTCTACCAACTCATTTGTTTCCTTCTCCAAAAAAAATCCATACACCATTTTTTCCCATTTAGTTGCAAGATATCCTTTTGTCTTCTGGTTTCATTTATCATAAGAATATCAATGTTCATATGGTTAAGTTCTCTCAATAATAATAGTAATGACAATAATGGTAACATTATTATTTATATAGCACTTAATATTTGCCAGGCACTGGCAAAATTATCTCATTTCATCTTCACAAAAATTCTGGATTATGGGTGTTATTATCCTAATTTTACAAAAAAAAAACAACAAAAAAAGAAACTAAGATAAATAGTGCTTTATTGACTTTCCCAGAGTCACATCTGAGTCTGCATTTGAATTCAGGTCTTCCGTACTCCAGGGCTTTACTCTGTCTACTGCAATGTCTAAATGTCCTAATATAACAATGAACTAGTCACTGGAGAAAAATCACATATTTAGAGTATGTACGCTTATGTAATGTTCACTGTGGTCTTACAAAAATGTGATTCTTAATCCCCCTTAGCCACCTTTCGGCTGTTCTGCTAGTATAACAAAGGAAGCAGTTCAGGTGGGGTTTCATATGGTAGAATCTGTGACCTTTCTTGTAACCTTGTGATCTTTCTATATATCCCATGCTTGAAATGCTCTCTCTTCTCATCTATATCTCTTGGCTTCCCATAAGGTTTTTTTCATGTCCTAGCTAAAATCTCACCTTCTACAGGAAACTTTTCCTGATCTTCTTTAATTCTTTTCTTTTCTTTTTCTTTTTAATTTATGGAATAAAACAAGCATTTCTAAAACAGTGAAATAAAAATAGATGATTGTATAAGAAATAGGAAATCTAGTATGCATAATATGCTATTTCTTTCAAATATGCAAAAAAATTAACATGAAAATTTATTTTTTTCTCTCCTTCCTGCTCTAGAGATAGCTACCAATAGACACAAATAAGTGTGTGTGTTTTCTTAACAGTTTCATATTAGAAGATATATCATCTCCTTCAGAGTTCTCCTTATTACTAAATTTTATAGATTGAAGTTTAGAGAAGATGGTCTCAATATTAACGGTTCCATACTCAAAAAACTGCAACCTTATCCCAGCTTTGATGATCTACTAACTTGCTATAGAACTGAGAATCTCCTTTTCCAAAGAAGCACGCTTTGACTTTCCAAAATTTTATTTCAGGAATTTTATTAGATCATCACCCAAATGCTCTAATCTTCCATACACAAGTGGTACAATGGGGAAAAATGGATTTTATGTTACAGGATATTTAGAATCTTGAAATCTTAAGCAAATCACTTACACTTCCTGGACCTCAATTTATTTACCTATAAAAATTAAAGGGATTGGATTCATTTCCTGAAGGTCCTCCAAACTAGATCTATGGCCCTCTAACCCTTGGTTTTGCCACTTATTAGTTATACAATCTTGGACACATTGTAAAGATAAAGATAAAGATAAAAGGATTATACTTGATGGCCTCAGCAGTTTTTTTTAGGAGCTACATCTATCATCCTCTGATCATATACAAACACGACTTGTTCCTTCACAGGTGTATATGCATATGCTGATCCAACGTGTTTTCAGAAAGAAACAATTCTGAAAGAAGAAACAAAATAATATCAAGCAATTGCAGGAAGATATATGCCTGTGTCTATAAACCTGTATCCATTAGAATATTTGAATAAGAAGAATTAGAATATTTGAATAATAAATAAAAGAAGAAAACAGAAGCAAAGCGACAAGAATGAATAGCAGACTACTCCCTAAAGATGAAGGAAATGAATAATGCTTCCTAATAGAAATCATAAAACTAGCACAAAGGTAAAATACAGCACTAAAGCCAAACTTTAGCTCCATATACACTCATTGATATGCCTAATAAGGGCAAAATATTGTTCTAAGAGCTGGAAGAGATATAAAGCTACTTATTTCTGCCTTCCTGAAGAGTATGGTATGGTATGGTATGGTAAACATACCATAAATATGTAAAATATTTATGTCATAATTATGGTAGGAATGAAGTAGAAATCAGAGAATTAATAAATTATGGAATGTGGACTTAATAGACTATTATGCCATCATAAATATCAATTATTTAAAAATCATGATAAGACTTATATGAACTGATGTTCAATATACATATACAATATAACGATGAAGTGATGTACAAAATATATAATAACTATAACAATGTAAAAATAAATAAGAACAGTAGAAAAGAAACTAGCCACTGTTTAAGTATAATGAAAAGTTGTTCTCCCCCAAAAGAAGAAAACAATCACTTCCCTTATATTGTCAGACTTAGATGATATGTTGAGTTTATTCTTTGTCTCAAGGAATGACTCTGGATAGGAGAGGGGAGAACAATATCTTCAAAAATAAAGATTGTTTTCAAAAAAATATAAAAGAAAAATTTTTAAAATGTAATAAGTTCCAGGTTTTGGAGTTTGTGTTTATTTTAAATAAAGACATTTATTAAATAATAAATAAACACAATAATTTTAAGCCCTAGAGTTCTCCTTTTAAAGATTAAAAAAAACATAATTTTAATCAAATTGCATTACAACGATGTGAAGAAATTACTACAGGTGAACAATATTTTGTATTGATCATTGATCAAAAGAGCTGAGTGGTGGCTTTTATTGATGGAAGGACTCATTTGCATTCTAGAAAGAAATATTAGTATAGACAGACACTATACTAACACTTTCAGACTATTAGTTATTTCTCACCCTCATGGTGCCAGGGCTAACCCCAAAGTTCAAGAAAGTCATTCTTTGATGCTGTAATGTAATTGCCAGTGATTAGCACCTCATTTTCATCTAGCCAATTACTATAAATTAACTTTTACAAAGGGATATTTTGTTTGAAGATGCAGCAAGAACAGAAATACAAATATTCTTTCCACAAATACATGGAGATACATTTTCCTTAATGTTACTTCCATCTCTGGAAATAGTGTGATCAGATTTAACACAATTTCTATATAACATTGATTCTTACTAAGTTTGTTGCCAAAGGCATAATAATCAAGAGATAGACAAGTCTGTATGCCTGCTGGTGCTAGAGCAGTACAGGAAGGTGGCTTGAGACTTTTCTTCTGTTTTTCTGCATGGAATCCAGTTCCTAGATGTGCTCTCTCTCTCTCTCTCTCTCTCTCTCTCTCTCTCTCTCTCTCTCTCTCTCTCTCTCTCTCTCTCATTCTTTCTCTCTTGTTCTCTCTCTTGTTTGTCTCTCTGTCTCTGTGTGTGTCTATTTCTTTTTCTCTCTGCATGTCTGTCTCTCTATGTTTCTGTGTCTCTTGTGTGTCTGTCTCCATCTATCTTTCTGTCTCCATCTGTGTCTGTGTGTCTCCGCCTCTCTATTTCTTCCTTCTCCTTCCCCTTCCCCTCTCCTCTCCTTCTCTTCCCTCTTTCCCCTATCCCCTCCCTCCATCCCTCCCTTTACCTTCTTCCTCTCCCTCTCCCTGAAATTTTAGCCACGTATTTTTTTAAAGAAGCATATTTTGCTCTCCTTAGGGAAAGAATGGAGACATGAGCTATACCATAATATAACAAGAGGAGGAGCAGTCCCAAAGAATAGTCAGTAATTAATAGTATTTAAGTCCACTTGAAAAGTCCCTCATGGAATATCCCAAGGATCTATTTGATTTCATTTTGTTTGATTCTGTGTTTGTTAACATTTATGGGATTACTGAATAAAAGAAAATACTCATACAATTTAATAATAGAAAGATGAATAAAAGAAGATAAGATACTAAATAACACTATCTTGAAATATCTTGGTAGTCTAGAACTGGATTTTTAATCTGGAATCTATGAGCTTTGTATATCTAGAGATACAAATACATATAGATACTATATTTCAGTATAATTATTTTGAATATATTTCGATTTCTTTCCCCCTCTCTGTATTTTATGCATATATCTACATATACACACATATACACAAAGTGTGTATATATAATTTTGGTCTGAGAAGGGATTGATAGCCTTCACCACTGCCAAGACACACAAAAAAGGAAAAGAATCTCTGATTTAAAACATTGTACTATATATAATAAAATTAAAGTAATGTTTTAGAAGAATAAGTATAAAATCTTATGCTTGGGTTAAAAATAACTATTAGTATGATTTGAGGGAAATGTAGGTATTAGTTCATCTGAAAGAGATTTGGGAACATTGATGGCATGCAAACTATAGTATGATATGATGGCTTAAAAAGCTAATGTAATCTTTGACTACATTAAGCAAGGCATATTTTACTGAAATGAGGTGTGATAGTTTCTCTGTACTCTGCCCTAGTCAAACTAGATCAAAATTTTAGTACTATGGCCCAATTCTGGACATCACGGTTTAGGAAATATATTGACAAACTGAAGGAACTTGCATTCTACTTAAAATAGGTTATAAGATGTGTATAGGATACATAAAAAATAAATGTTCAGAAAATTTGGAGTTTGGTAACTAACTACTGGAAAATGCAAAATGCTTCTGACCCTCAAAAGAAGCAAGCAGTTACAAGAGACAGAATTAAGGATAGACAAGACAACATCCCAGTCATCTGAGACAATATATTAAAAAATAAGGAAACTTAGATTTAACTATCATTTGTATGGGGCATAAATTTGGTCATTTGGATGGGGCACAGATCATATGAAAGGGATTACTATGAAATCAGTATGGCAAGTTTGGCTTCAGTGAAGAACTTTAAATGCCAAACAGAAAAATATATGCAATTATCTATAGGTCAATGGGGAAAACTTTCAGAATTATGAACAGTTGACTGTCATGATGAAATCTATATTTTAGAAATATCAGTTTGGCAGCTTTGAAGAAGATAGAAAGGAGAAAGGGTAAAATTCAAGCCATTTTACTCAATAGGAAGCCATTGTAGTACTCTAGGTGAGAGATGGGAAAGATCTGAACAAAGATGTTTATTGATATGAGTAGACAGTTGAGAATGGAAATGAAAGTTTGAAAAAACACACTCTTCCATCCCATAAATTTATCATTGGATTTTGAATTTCTTTCCACATCTAAGTTGATAATGCAGAATTTATTTAATTAAGAAAAGACTTTTTCTTTTTGCTGTGAAATGTAAAAAATAATTTGGTATTTTGGAATTCTTTTTCAACATCAGGAGATTTTTTTTAGCAACAGTGGAAAATATCTCAGGGAATGGTAGATCCATCCATGGCCAGTGGTTGCTTTCTAAACCTAGAAACAGTCTTGCGCATTTTGCTCAACTTTTGCCTTTTATTATTTCAGGAAATTTAATCACATGGAATGATTAATATTTATTTAAGACCATCCACGGCATAAGCTCAATTATCAAATCCAAGGACATTTACTATTGAATAAATTACTGCAAAGTGACTTCGTGTACATTAAGAAAAAAGAAAGTATAGCACCATTTATCTAGCAATTGTACCTGTATATAGGGAGAATTTTGTTTTTATTGCTAATGCTACACATCTGAAATGTAAAAGAATTTTTAAGAGATTAAGAAATGGACAAAAAGATCATATAGACAGTGAAATGTTTATAGCAGCATTTGTTATGAAAAATGAAAAAAGTCAGAAGCAAAATGATGCCTAACAAGTGGAAAATGACTTAAAAATATAAAATCCAAATATTATGCAGCAAAGTAAATTCTGGCTTTGAATTCTAAAGACCCCAACTTAAATTCAAACTTCACAGCTTTCTACCTATATGAAGTTGAGCATGTAAGAGACATAGTCATTTTTTTTAAACAAGGGGGTTATTCTAGATGGCTTATCAGATCTTTCTAGATCCAGATGTATGATCTCATATTGCAATATAGTACTATAAGCAAATATGGAAAATCCAGAGGAAAATACAGACCATCAGTACATTTGTATTGATATAAACTGCAGTAAGAAGAATAAGGAGAATATACACAATAAACATAATACAATACAATAGTAATTCTTGCTCCTACAAATCAAATGATGATATTCTCTTCTTAAATAGAGATTGTAGCTCACTAGTATAGGTGATAGCATATTTTGTCAAACATATTTCTGGAGCCAATAGTTTTCTGCATAATAGATTTTCTTTGTAGTAAAAAAAGACAAAATACATCAATAAATAAAATCTATCTACATATCAAAAACATAAGCAACTAGGTACAAAGTAAATAGAACGTGAGACAAGGAATCAGAAAAACTAGTTCAAATCCCATCACAAACATTTACTAAATAGGTGATCCTGCATAAGACTCTTAATTTCTCTTGTTTTATATTCTTCAATTGAAAAATAAAAATAATAATAGCACCCATCTTCCAAAATTATTAAGCATAAAATAAGAATATTTGAAGTGCTTTGCAAACTTTAAAACATGATATAAATGCTAGCTATGGTTATTGTTATGTTGATCAGTCTAATAAAATAGCTAAGTGAGGAGGAAGTGAAAGTGGATTTCAAATACCCATTGCTTTGAAATCTAGATGAAAAACAAATAATGAAATAAGATTGATGTGGAACCAAATCTAAGACTGAAACTTCAAGTCTTTAAGCCAACCTTCCAACCTCTGAACGCTATAATATATAATAGCCATTTCATTAAATAGTTTGTTAAAATAAATAAGCAAACCACAATACATTGAATACACATCCCAATTTGTTTATTTTAAATTTTAATTTAATTTACACTTCTGAAACCTTTCCCTTTAAACTCCTCCCTTTTCCCACCTATCGAGGAAACAAAACAAAAACAAACATAGTTAAAATATGTCAAGCAAAACAAATCCTTTCATTAGTCATATTTTAAATGCAGACACATGTAGATATGTACATGTATGTACACATGCATATATGTATTGTTTATGTTTCTATTCATATGTGTGTATGCGCACACTTCAGTCTTCACTCTAAATCCATCATTTCTCTATATAGAGCAGTAACATGTTTCCTCATGAGTATTCTAGAACTGTGGTGGGTCATTCTATTAATATACTAAGTCTTTCAAAGTTGTTTATTTTTACAAAATTGTCATTATTATATAAATGTTTCTGATTCTTTTCATGACTCTGATTCATTTGTATCAATTCAAATAATTATTTCAAGTTTCTCTGATTCATTTTAAAAGTAAATTAATATTCCATCACATATATATATATAATACTTTTTCACCCAAACCCAAATGGGCTCCATAAATTCCACTTTAGCTGCAAACCAAAAATTTTGGTATATTTTCTTATTGTTGTCATTAATTTTAATGAAATTATTG